>NC_033798.1:86088340-86105428 GCF_001876935.1 Asparagus officinalis
GTATATAGGCAAATAGCCTAAATTAAATTGTACCGACTAATTGTCTTCTTTGAAAACTCCTATAAGCCATTTATTATTTAAAGGGTTATTTTGGAAAATGTTACATATATTATTTTTCATTAATTTTTATTGTTTCCAAGAGCATGATCTTGACGATGGTTCATATTGAATAGATTTTTATCAATTATTATTATTAGGGATTTTTCTCTTTTTAACCCAAAACTTTACTCCCACTTATTAAAAATCTTATTCACTTATATAAACATTCATAAACCCAAAGTATCTCATCCTACTTATTTTTAAACCCAGTTTGTATAATACACTTATTTTTTATATTGTATTTCCCCAATAAACTAAAAATTCCTATATACTCTTCATCCCCAAATACAACTGCTCTCTCTCTCTCTCTCTCTCTCTCTCTCTCTCTCTCTCTCTCTCTCTCTCCCCTCCCCCCCCTCTTCCCCCTTTCATTCCTTCATTTCACTTTCCCAGATAAAGCTAATCTTCATAGCCCTAAGAGGCGATTCTCAATTCCAAGAGGAAGGAAAAACAACATCAGCGTGAGTGTGAGCCTGATCAAGGGCGTTGCTAGCAAGGATCAGTTGAGCCACGGGCACCATGGGCACCATGAGCACACCGTGCACAATATTTTTTCCTCGTAATCGAGAAAGAAGTCAGATTTGACCATCGTCCAAGGTTCAATGCGGACTCCTCAGGTGCTACTTGGCAAACCTACATGAGGTCTTCCTCAACACCAAGTTCTTCATCCTCTTCCCAACCGCCCCCTTGCAGTAGTCGCTCACTCCATAAATTTCTGGGTAAAGTATAGCATTTTATGCCGAATCATATAACTTTATTTGTAAAGTGTAGCTCTTTATGCTTGAAGTGAAGCTCTTTAATGCTAAAGTATAGCTATTTATTATCTCTAGAAATTTTAAAACTGAAAAACCGGTCAGTATTTTTCTAAACAATGTAAATGTATGATGATGTGTACAATGTGATGTTTGATAAATTCTTTATATAACTGACATCTCCACTCTCGGTGATACAATTTCTGGGAAAAGTGTAGCTCACTATGCTGAAGTGTAGCTTGTTATGCTAAAAGTGTAGCTCTTTATACATTAGTATAGTTCTTTATACCTAAAGTATAGCTCTTTAATGCTAAAGTATAGCTCTTTATTATCTCTAAAATTCTGAAATTGAAAATAAATTGAATTAGTTTTTTTCTGAACAATGTAAATGCATGGTGATGCATATAATATGTTGTTTGATCAATTGTTTATATAACTAACAGGTCCACTTGCGTTTATACAATTTATGGGAAAAGTGTAGTTCTTTATACTGAAGTGTAGCACCTTATTATAAACATGTCGCTCTTTATACAATAATATAGCTCTTTATGCCTAAAGTGTAGCTCCTTAAAGCTAAAGTATAGCTCTTTATTATCTCAAGAAATTCTCAAATTGAAAATAAATCAAATTAGTTTTTTGAACAATGTAAATGTATGAGATGTATATAATGTGTTGTTTGAACAATTCTTTATATAACTGATAGGTCCGCTCTTGTTTATGCAAGTTCTGGGGAAAGTGTATACCTTTATACTGAAGTAGCACCTTATTATAAAAGTATAGTTCTTTATACAATGGTATAGCTCTTTATGCCTAAAGTATATCTCTTTAAATCTAAAGTACATCTCTTTATTATCTCTGGGAATTCTGGAACTGAAAATAAATCAAATCAGTTTTTTTCTGAACAATGTAAATGTATGATGATGTATACAATGTGGTGTTTGAACAATTTTTTATATAACTGACAGGTCCACTCTGGTTTATACAATTTTTGGAAAAAGTGTATCTTTATATTGAAGTGTAGCATTTTATTATAAAAGTATATCTCTTTATACATTGGTATAGCTCTTTATGCCTAAAGTATAGCCCTTTACAGCCAAAGTACATCTCTTTATTATCTCTAAAAATTCTAAAACTGAGAATAAATCAAATTAGTTTTTTCTGAATAATGTAAATGTATGATGTATACAATGTGTTGTATGAACAATTCTTTATATAACTGACATGTCCGCTCTGATTTATACGATTTTTAGGAAAAATGTAGCTCTTTATACTGAAGTGTAGCACATTATAATAAAAGTATAGCTCTTTATACAATGGTATAGCTCTTTATACCTAAAGTGTAGCTCTTTAAAGCTAAAGTATATCTCTTTATTATCTCTCAAAATTCTAAAACTGAAAATAAATCGAATCAGTTTTTTCTGAACAATGTAAATGTGTGATGATGTATACAATGTATTGTTTGAACAATTCTTTATATAATTGACATGTCCACTCTGGTTTATATAATTTTTGGGAAAAATGTAGCTCTTTATACTGAAGTGTAACACCTTATTATAAAAGTATAGCTCTTTATACAATGATATAGCTCTTTATGCCTAAAGTATAGCTCTTTATCGCTAAAATATATCTCTTTATTATCTCTAAAAATTCTGAACCTAAAAATAAATTGAATCGGTTTTTTTCTGAGCAATGTAAATGTGTGATGATGTAGACAATGTGTTGTTTGAACAATTCTTTATATAACTGATAGGTTCACTCTGGTTTATACAATTTTTGGGGAAAATGTAGTTCTTTATACTAAAGCGTAAAATCTTATAATAAAGGTGTAGCTCTTTATGCAAAATAGTATATACTATTCCAAAAGTGTAGCTCTTTAATGCAAAAGTATAGCACTTTATTGTCTTTGAAAATACAAAAAATACATGAATCAGTAATTTTTGATCAATGAAAATGAATGACCATATATGTAGTGTGTTGATTCTTCAATTCTTTATAACTGATATGTTTAGTCTCGTTTATATAATGTCTTAGTAAATTATAGCACTTTATGTAAAAATAATTTGTAAAGTATAACTCCTTATATAGTTGTATAGCTCTTTATAGCAGGAGTGTAGATTTTTTTTGCTTAAATATAGCTCTTTATTATCTTTGGAGATGCAAAAAAAAAAAAAAATTTGAGTCAGTAATTTTTTACTACAGAAAAATATGATACATTTATTATAATGTATACATTGTATACATTTCTACTAGATACATTTCTATTAGATACACTGATAAATTTCTAATAGAAAACTTGACACAACATGATACATTAGATAGTGCATTTGATACAATATAGACACAAATCATCTATATACACATAACATAGAAAATTTCATACAACATGATATATTAGATACTACTTGGTACATCATATTGCAGGCTGTAGTTGATTTGCCGTTTGGGTTGCAATGTGATATCAATGCGAAGATCTAATCGAATGCCAAGAGTGGGGCATTCTCTCAGGTATTTGGTCAAAAAGTTAGTGTGCGTTGACAAATGGTTTCTGATTGAGGGGTAGTTGTGCTTTAGTTGGGTGTTGGCAACAATAGAGAATGGTAAGGAGCAACCAGAGGGCGTTAGGAAGGAAAAGCAGTGGGCTAAGATCGTGGCAGTGCACAAAACCGAACTTCTCTTAGACATTTCATCAAACACATCTATTGCGTCCTCAACCAACCGTAATATAGCATAACCGCTAGTCGTTGTGGTCCAAATAACTATATCGCTTTTGTCATTCCATCAAACACCTTCTACGCATCAACCTAGTTACCAAAACTTAGATATATATGAGCAAATTTGTTATGCATATACCCTTTCCTGAAGCACAAGCTTGACAAGAACCTCTCAATTTATAAGAGAGACATCTTTAACAAGCTATTGCCAAAAAACCCAAAATTTCAGAATGTTATAGTATCTATGAATTTTCCATCAGAAAACTCAAGTTTTCTCAAATCACAGAAATTATTGTCTAAATCTCAAATAATAAAAAGAAATCCACTGTACTAAATAGCAATAATGTCACTTTATTAACACTAAAAAATCAATAATAAAAAGAAAAAGAAGTTGTAGACATAACCAACATCAAAATCCATAGAGGTCCTCAAATTCGAAGCAACAGACTGTTTCCTATTGACCGACTTCGAGTGGACTGAGTGGTCTCACCGCAGCTGCTACCCCCTTCAACGAAGGCTCTAACGAAGAGAAACGTGCGAGTTGGCATTGGTCGCAATTGCAAGAGATCAAAGCCCTAGAATTTTAGGGTTTTTTTTCTGAGAGAGAAGAGAATTAGAAAGAGGAGTCTAATTAGAAAGAGAGAATTGACCCTGGGTAATTATTAGGGAGGAATAAAAAGAAGAAGAAGAAGAGTAATTTCGGGATTTATCTTTTAATTTTTGTGTACAATATACAGACATTGTTTATTTGATACTTTGGGTTTATAAATAAGTGGGAGTTGTACTTTGGATGTATGGATCATAATTAATGTAGGTGGGTTTAAAAATAAGTTGGAGAAAAACTTTGGGGTATAAGACAAAAAACCCTTATTATTATTATTATTATTATTATTATTATTATTATTATTATTATTATTATTATTATTATTATTATTATTATTATTATTATTATTATTATTATTATTATTATTACTATTATTACTATTATTACTATTATTATTATTATCATTATTATCATTATTATCATTATCATTATGATTATTATTATTATCATTATCATCATCATCATCATAATATACATCGAACAACATTACAATACAAAGACCTAGGCATCACGTGAGTAACAATTAAACAGGGATAATAAACATTTAAATACCTTATGCTATATCCTACAATATTGCACTAATAATATACACTTACTTGTTTCGGGCCGGTAACAATTATAACCCTGAAGTTTTAAAATTGACGTGTGAATATTTCTTCATTTATCTCATGTGATAATGACATGCTGATTTTAGAACTTTTACCCGTTAAAGTTTGTTGAGTTGCTTGTCTATTTTCTCCCATTCTATTTAAAAATATAAATTGGATAAAATTTTAGAATGAAATTCCGGTAGATTTAATGATAAATTGATAAACTCTTGTGATTAAAAAACTCTTAGTATTTCATGAGTATCATAAGGAATACTCTCATGCTCTTGCATAACAGAAAGTATAGTAAGTATAGTTTTAAAAATTTATCGTGACGTATAAGTAATTCAAGATAAAGTAAGGTATATAAGTGCAAAGTAAGAAAAACTATTTGACAAGCTATAGGCCATTAAGACAAAAAAGAAAGGTTGTGACTAAAGAAGCAGCAAAGGTTGTCTCCTGGCAAAGAACCAACGTGATCGCATGCAATCTTATGATGTAACTCTTTCTTTAAGAACTTAACACCATATAGAATTCCACCGGGACTTTACAGCTCTGCTAATGCTACCTCTAAATCTCAGGTCCACACTCTCCATTTATATATTATATATTATATATACGCAACGTGGCAAGCAAACTGAGAGGAAGCAGCTCGGCGCTGCATACGTTTAATTACTCCCACAACATGATAGAAGGTGATGATTTCACTTGGATTATATAGTCTACGTAGACTTCAAAATAAGAACGGAGATAATACGAGGATATAATTTTATAGTGTTAGTTAATTAGAACTGTTAGTCAATTAGAACTATAATTAGAAAAAAATTTACGGTTTTTGTCAATTAATAGAACAGTAATAAAACTAGAACTAAGATAATTTAAAAAAACTATCCCGCTTTTGTCATTTCTCTATACAAAAATGAGAGTTATATTATCTCAATTGTTCCAGGTTAAGCCTGGAACTAGCTAGGTAATAAAATTCTAGAACTCTCTTACTTCCTTTGGCCAAAATGTTAGATTGATATTTTTTATTGACCCCTTTTGGACACTTTGGTACTTTTTGTTACTCCGGGGTCATGTTGGTTTTTTTTTCCCGATAGTCAAATAGGCCCAAAAATTCACTTCCAGAAAAAAATTTAAATATAGTCCCTCAAATCTTTATTGTTTTGATATTGGTCCTCAAAATCATTAAAAGTTTGAAATTACTTTACCTATTTAACATAATTAACCCCAAACCCATTTCAAACTCTCATCTTTATGATTTCATCCGCTTACGAACTCTTACCCATTTAGTTCAATTACAAATCCGAACACATTTTAAAATTTCATCTTCTCCATTTTATCACCTTGATTCTCAAGTGGTTTATATACCCATCTTTATTGTGATACTTCAATAAACTCTTTTGGTATTTTGACCGTTATTTGGAATTATCTGATGACCGTCCAAAGTTGAGGGGTTTTTTCTGATTCTTAGCTTTCTTTAATCCTCAAATTCAAATTTGTCCAATAGCTTGTAGTTCGTCTTAGGGGTGTTTGGCATTAAAAAGAGAAATCACCTTCTCAAGAAGGATTGATTATTTTTTTTCTTTTTTGCAGATGATTTCCGCATATTTTGTGGAGATCTTGGCAATGAGGTTTAATGATGATGTTCTTTCCAAAGCTTTTTCAAGATATCCTTCTTTCAACATGGCAAGAGTAAGTGCTTATCTAATTTCTTCTAGTTTTCTTATTATCTATGTAATAGTTCTTTACACATCACTGTTTTCATATCCTGATGATGGTGACTTTATCACCAATCTTGATATTGTGATGCTGTCTGACCCCAAGTTCTTGAATCTAATTTGCTCGTATTCTTTGGCAGTGTTCTAGAAGAGTCCATGATTGTAATGAATCATGGTCAGGATGAAAGAATGTGTAGATTTCTTGAAAATGTGATTCTCCAATAGTTAAGTTATTTTCTTGTGATGAAGTTTTATTCTTGAGATGACGCTGACTTTTTCTCCCGTAGCCTCACTTTTCTTCTTTCTCCTGCACTGCGCACCTGCCCTCTGCAGCCGCCAAAAAAACTCTTGATTTTTCCCCTGCCTTCGCACGCCCTAGGAGAGAATCATCAACTATATATATAGCATATGATATCGGGTAACCGGGTAATCGGCTTTTGTCCGCTAGGAAAACTCATCACTTCACGTGGTTTTGCATTCACATGCTTCTCGTGGTCCCCACACACAAGCCAACAAAGAGAGCCCTTCACATGCTTCTCGTGGTCCTCCAAAATCCACTAGCTCATGCTAGCCTCCCACACGTATTGAGCTTTGTCTAGGGAACAAAAGAGAGCCCCCTCACGTTTTATGATATCACAATTCTCCACCTCGGCGAAGTTTTTCCAAAACTAAGCCGACACCAACCAAATCAAATGCCTTACTTGTTGTGTCCAGTACGAAGTGAAACAATTCACGACAACGGACTCAATCCATAACAAGTCGAGAACCCAAATGAGAGTGCAAACACTCTCCAAACGTCGGTATCAACTCACCAAATCGATCTCACCCCCATCAAAATCCAAACCGGCTGTATCGTAAAGACTGCCTACGTATCCTCTTGCCCAAGGAATTAAGCCGAACGTAGTTCACCCAAATGGCCGCGAACGACCTCAAACCAATAGAAGAGTTCGCAACCCTTCTCCAATATCATCAACTCTGCGGCTGATAGCACCTCCAATGGCCTCAAACACCTCCACCTGAGGCGAACCAATGGCCATATCCAAACTATGTCTGCTAGCTGCACTCGATTCAAAACCTAACTCATCATCTGCACATAAATCCAAATGACTCTCACGCTGTGTCACCTCAGCTGGAATCCCAACCAATACAGAATGATCTGGAGTAATATTCACCCAATGTGGAGTAGCATCACTCTCCACCCGCTGCGATACCTCTAAGGTCTGTCCAAAACTCTCCACCTGCTGAGAGTCAAATAGCTCCCTACCAGACCTATCTTCCAATGGAGTTTTACCTCCAATCACAGCAGTTGACAACTCTTTAATAGGATAACCCAAATATGTCGAAGCCTCAGTCCAGAACTTCTTCTGCAAACCATTGCTCGACCACAAACACCGATCCTCCTCCAGCAAGGCACGGTTCTCCGAATTTGTCACCCTATTTAGTTGCCCCAAGATTTCCTTTCCAACGAAGTGTCTCGTAATGGCGTGAGCTCGGCTCCAATGCAGAAACAGGTCCATCTTGTACCTCCCACCAGAATGGAGTACCTTCACCTTTCTGTCTATCACACACTTCTTCAAACTGTTAGAGACTACTAGGACTTTATCCATCGGGGATTTGGTTGCAACCCAAACACGCCTAGAACAGCCACCAACAAAGGAAACCAAACGCCTATTACCTCCCAATGATGCCCCCTTGGAAGGCCCCCAAACATCCACGTGAACTCCTCCAGAACGACCCTTAACTCGGTGAATAGAGATGTCAAACTTGCTCACATCAACATGTTCACTGAACTTCAAACTGCAGGTCTTTGCACCCTCTTTCAATCTATGCGAGGAGTCAATACTGGAATGGTCAAGCCCCAAATACCACAGTCTAGTCGAATCAACAGAAGTCGTCAGCTCTCCACCTGCCACTATACCTCCAGTTAAGTAATACAGGTTATTTCTCCCGACGCCCTTCATCAAAATACGAGAGTCTCTCGCAATCTCAAGAACCATGTCCTCAACACGAACCTTCAGACCCTCTCCAACCAAAGCTCCAATCGAGATCAAGTTCTTTCTCATAGAAGGAACATATCTCACATCGTTTAACTCTCTAACAGTCCCGTCAAACATCTTTATGCGAATTCTTCCTATCCCAAGGATCTGGCATGCACGGTTATCAGCCATGTACACCACACCACTATCCACCAGCTTCTCAAAACTGGAGAACCATTCCCTTCTAGGGCACACATGATAGGTCGCACCACTATCCAACATCCATTCAGATTCCTCCGAATAGCTATCTGTAGGACTGATAGAAAGCGAATAAATAGAAGAGTCAGAATTATTACCATCCGATACGATGTTTGCTTCTGATGATGGTTGCTTCCCTTTTCCCTTCTGCTTATTCTTCATCCATTCGTCGAGCTTTGGGCAGTCTTTCTTCCAATGACCAGTCTCCTTGCACCAAGCACACTGATCTTTTCCTACTCTAGACTGTGACTTCCAATTCTTTCGGTATGTTTGCTTCTGATGATGGCTGCTTCCCTTTTCCCTTCTGCTTATTCTTCATCCATTCGTCGAGCTTTAGGCAGTCTTTCTTCCAATGATCAGTCTCCTTGCACCAAGCACACTGATCTTTTCCAATTCTAGACTGTGACTTCCAATTCTTTCGGTTTGGACCCTTCCCTCTTGCGGCCAACGCCTCTGCTACCGGTTCCCTTCTTCAACTGGAAACGATAAAGTCTCCTCTTCAAATGCAAGCGATTTTCCACACTCTTGGTCAAATACTTGCTTTCGAGAATCTCCCAAATCTTCTTCGCAGAAGTCTCATTCATCACATCATATTTTAGATCTTGAGTCAAACAAGACCTAATCACACCACACGCCGTTCGATTCATCTTCTTCCAAACCTTCTCTTCAATCTCATCTGGCTTGCCATCTAACTCCAAGGTATCCTCCAAATTCTGCGCGTTCAGCGCATCCAAAACCTCGCATCTCCATAATCCAAAATTGTTTGTGCCATTAAACTTCTCCACATCTATCTTCATAGAGTGGATATTCAAACTCTGAATGGTCTTTGCGCCAGAAGCACCACCCTCGACACCCGAAGTACCTTCTTTCCCCGACATCTTACGCACCAACGAACAAAGAATAGATCCAAAACTGAAAGATAGAGTCTTTACCAAAAGATCCCACCTTTATCACCAACGAAGTCCTAAACGGGCCTCCAAATTGATCTACTCCTCTAACCAAACCCTAGATCTGGAATCTGGGCTCTGATACCACTTGTTGTGCGCAGCGGAAATTTCGGCAGAGTTTCTGGTGCACAATAACAGAGAAAGATCGATAAGAATTCTTGTTTCTCAAAGGGAACAAGAATCTGAAAGCCTAATATCCCATCAAAGTGGGATATTAGCTCTTCCTCTCGTCAGTTCTAGGACTGCGCGTCGAGGGATCCTAATAACTATTACAATGGCCACAAACTCAAACAACCAATTTTACGTGGTTCGGCAAACTACCTACGTCCACGGGGCAAGGAGGGGGATATCTACTATTAGAGGGAGAGAATACAACTAGGGTTTACAATCACTCAATCTAAACCCTCTCACAATCTCTCAAACCTCTCACACAATTATCTCTCTCAAAAACACAAAAGCCTATTTGCACGAAGCCAAAGAAAAGCCGCTGACTTTTTCTCCCGTAGCCTCACTTTTCTTCTTTCTCCTGCACTGCGCACCTGCCCTCTGCAGCCGCCAAAAAAACTCTTGATTTTTCCCCTGCCTTCGCACGCCCTAGGAGAGAATCATCAACTATATATATAGCATATGATATCGGGTAACCGGGTAATCGGCTTTTGTCCACTGGGAAAACTCATCACTTCACGTGGTTTTGCATTCACATGCTTCTCGTGGTCCCCACACACAAGCCAGCAAAGAGAGCCCTTCACATACTTCTCTTGGTCCTCCAAAATCCACTAGCTCATGCTAGCCTCCCACACGTATTGAGCTTTGTCCAGGGAACAAAAGAGAGCCCCCTCACGTTTTATGATATCACAATTGTGATTTCTCCTAAACATTGCTTTGGGTTGTATGTTCTTTTTCTTCGGGAACTTGGGAGCTCCAAAAGACTAAGGCCTTCACATCAGATTTGGGTGCAGCGCAGATTGGAAAGACTTCTTAGCGTCCAGTGTTATTATTTAGATTAGATTTTGTATGTGTTGTAGACAAGTGATGCCAATTGAATCTCTGCCCGATGATGGGCTTATTCTGTCGAGCGTACCATTGGACATGAAAATCTCTTTGCTGATTCTTATTGTGAACAGAACTTTTGTCTTGAAGTGAGCTTGCTGAATTTGGTCTCTCAAAGCTAGCTAGCTAGCTGAATTTGGTCTCTCAAAGCTAGCTAGCTGCTGGTTATATTTTTTTTATAAATTATATACTTGCCCTAGCGGTTGTAACCGTTAGGGCTGATATAGGCCCTAACGGTTACAACCGTTGGGACGTTTTTATTTTATTTTTTAAAAGTAAAAAATAAAAATTACTTGCCCCAACAGTTACAAACGTTGGGGCAAGTTTTTCAACCGTTGGGGCAAAATCAGCCCCAACGCGACTTGTCCCAACGGGCATTTTAGCAGCCCCAACGGTTGTAACCGTTGGGGACATGCTCAGCCCCAACGATTACAACCGTTGGGGCTGCTACAGTTTGTAGTAGTGTCTGGATGATAGAAAGTAAAAAAAAAAAGAATGCTAAGGTGGCAAATGATGTGACACTTTTTTCTTCTTGTTCTGTTTAGTTTTTACGAACAATAATAGCAGAAAGTGCATGAGTAAGACTAAAATGATACATAAAAAAATCTAAAAATATATTTCCTCTCTCCTCTCTCTTTGCTTTCCATCAAATTTCTTCAATTTTTGGAGAAAATAAAAAAAAGCTGAAATGCCCATGTGGCACGTTAACTTTCAAGTCATTTTCCAATCCCTTTCCAAATGCCAAACGGGGAAAAGAAATTAGAAAGTGAAACAAAATTTTAATTTTGGGTCTATTTTTTATTTACTTGTAGGTTGCGGGACACGCCCTTACTCTCACATACTTTGTTGCTTCGTTCACGGTCCTACGTCTTTGGCTCACGGTATCCGTTTCACTCGGAGTTAGTTTTCAATATCACAAGTGATTTCTTTTAGCAAGTGACTAGTTTCAGCATTAAAAGAAATAATCAGTAGCAGCAATTAAAGTGACATCACCTAGTAGTGGTGTGTTGAATTATTACACCATTTGAGAGATTAATCTAATTATTTTCTATTTATTACTACCATTATTGGCGCGTGACGGTTGTTTATATGCATGTTAGGTCGGGTGCGCGTGAGGCTAATCTAATTATTTTCCCCTCTTTTTTCCACTTCCCCTTTTTGATCCTCTGGTGCTCCATTGCTTTTATGGTTCCTGTCTGTAGATATATAAAACAAATCGGAAATATATAAACTTTGGATGAATCTAAATTTTCCATTATGGAAGAGTTTTTCTTGTCTCCTCCTCTTTGCCGGGCGTATTGTGTCTCGTCCGTGTCTAAAATGACAGCAATGCATTGCCTTGACCCTATGCGGTACGTTTCCAAAATGGTGAGTTGAATTGCACCATTTTAGAAATTGAAACCATTTTGTTCCTTTGGTTCTTTTCTTGCATTATTTGTGCAAGCATGCATGTCATCGAAAAAAATTAGAAAATGCCTAACCTTCTTGTCTGTGGATAGGGGTGTCCAAAAAGCCCGCCGGCCCGGACCCGGCCCGGCCCGGGCCCGGGCGGGCCGCGGCCCGGCCCGGCCCGGAAACCCGGGCCACTCTCTCTTATATAATATATTTCTATCTCTTAGTATATAAGTATATATAATATACTCTCTTAGTATATAAGTATATATAAGTATAAGTATATATAAGTATACTTTCTCTTATATAAGTATATATAAGAATACTCTCTCTTATATATATATATAATGTATGTATGTATATATATACTCTTTCTTATAGTATATATGTATATATAAGTATACTCTCTCTTATATAAGTATATATAAGTATACACTCTCTTATATATGTATAATATATGTGTGTGTATATATATATATACTCTCTCTCCTAGTATATATGTATATATAAGCATACTCTCTCTTATATATGTATACTCCCTCTTATATAAGTATACTCTCTCTTATATATGTATAATATGTGTGTGTGTGTGTGTATACTCTCTCTCTTAGTATATATGTATATATAAGTATACTCTCTCTTATATATGTATACTCTCTCTTATATAAGTATATATTGTTAGACCCTAAGGGGGGGGGGTGATTAGAGTCTTATGCTAATCTAATCCGATTAAATGCCAATTAAAGATAATTAACAATTTGTATTCTTGCAAGATAGATATACAAGAGTTATAAGCAAGAATAAGCAATATATACAAAGTGATATATCCTATATGATGAAATATATATGAAATGATATATAAACTAAGGGTGATATAAACATAAACAAGATAAACAAGATAGTGGACAATGTGAACAATAGATAATGGCGACAAGAATGATATGAACAATAAGCACAAGTGAGACGCCAAGACAATCACAAACACACAAAGATGATCACGGAGTTCGTACCTTCCGTCCTACGTCTCCGCTCCCCACTCCCGGGGAGAATCCACTATCACAACCGAGTTTTCTACGCTCACTCGAATAACGTTTACACCTTACAATTTCTCTCACGGAGTTCGGTCCCCACGACCTACGTCTCCGCTCCTCACCTCGAGGAGATCTCCACACACTCTCTCACAATGTGGCTACACTCCAACCTCACAATACGGTTTTCTAGTTCACCGAAAACTTCACAACACACTCAATGTAACAAATATAAATTTGCTCTCTACAATAGATGAGAACTCAAATAAGCACAACTCAAAGTTACAATCTCTCACCACCCAACTATACTATGTATGTAAATACTAAAAGCTCAATGTGGGTGTGTGTAATAATGAGATTCAATAAATCAAAACTAAACTCAATATAATTCTAGCTTAATAACAATGATAATAAAATATATAAAAAGAGCTAGAAATAGAGTTTAGAAGACTTCTCAAGTAGATCAAGAGATTGAAGGAGGAAAGGTTGAATGCTCAAGCACCAATAGAAGAACTCCTCAAGCTCTTGTGAAGTTAATTTCACAAACCCAAACACTCAAATGCTTAAAAGCTTCTTAAACAAACTTAAACAACACTTAAACAAGTTTAAACCATTGTTAAACTTTTTCTAAAACATTCTCTTAAATTAGTTAAAACTGAGGTATAAGGGGGTATTTATAGCCTCCCAATACCTCAAACAAAAGCCCAAACCAAAAGACCAAAAACCCCTCCAACGGATTAAAAAAAATAACCGTTATGGGCATTCTGGGAGCTGGGCGGTCGACCGACCTTTTTTTCGGTCGACCGCTCGCACTGTACAAACCTGAAAAAGTTCCAGAGACATTTCCGGTCGACCGGTCCGGTCGACCGGAGTACTGTAGCAGTATACAGCTGTTTTGTAAAATCAATTAAAAATAGTAAATGAACTCTAAAAATTATGAAATTTTGTGGGAATGTTCTAGACATGTAGAATAACATGTCAGAGAAAGAATTTCTGAAAAATATTTTCCCAGTTGAGAGAAATAAATATTTGAACACAAATTTATAGTTTCTGAAAAAACTGTTAACATATACGATTTTGTAAAATCAATTGGCACAGTAAATCATCTCCAAAAATAGTAAAAACTAGAGAAAAGTTTCTAAACATGTAGATAAACATGTCAGAGAAAGAATTTTTCAAATATCACTTCCCATTTGCGAAAACTCATCAGTTTTGTAAAACATGCACGAACATGTGCACGAACGAAAACGTGAATTTGTAAATTCCTTTAAACATAACAAATCAATTCCAAACTTGATGAAACTTTGAAAAATGTTTGCAAATGATATTTTGAACATGTTACAAAAAGAATTTTCCAATTTGCCTTTCCCAATTGTGAAATCTCATTATTTTGCAAAAGTGTTCAAAACATGAAAAAAGTGATATATATGAAGTTTGATGTTTTGACATAAACAATGTTTTGAAACTTTGCACAATGATTATATAGACTTGATAAAATATGTATATGATGATTGTTAAGTCTATAAACTGAGAATACAATATTTGAGCTTAGAAACCAAATACGTGTGTGTATATGATATTGAGCTTAGAGTATCTAACACACATAATATAAAACCTAAACTAAATATACCAAAGCTTGATAAGCTTGAACTTGATCTTTAACTTGAATTGTATAGGCTTCAACCCGACATTCCACCAACCTCCTTTGGATATCATCGTTGAAGCGCAATTCCATCCATTTTCCAACAACGTTGTTTGTCTACAACACATAAGAATACACAAACACTAGACAAACAACATTAGTAGTAAATTGTTTGTAAATCATCATCAAAACAAGAAGGCCAACATATATAAGTATACACTCTCTTATATATGTATAATATATATGTGTATATATATATATACTCTCACTCTCTTAGTATATATGTATATATAAGTATACTCTCTCTTACATATGTATACTCCCTCTTATATAAGTATACTCTCTCTTATATATGTATAATATACGTGTGTGTGTATACTCTCTCTCTTAATATATAAGTATATATAAGTATAATGTATTACAACGGCTACTTCTTTCCCATTGGCCCAACGGGCAATGGCTACTTATGCGATTCTCTCTCTCAAATTATAACTTATAAATATATACAATATATTTACATATAATATATGTATATATAATATATAGTTACGTAATAATTTGTAAGTATATACTAATACATAATTATTAAAATATAATAATTTTAAACTATTTTTTAGCATTTTTAATCAAAAAAAAAGAAAAGAAAAAAAATTTAAAAAACCGGGCCGGCCCGGAGCCCGGCCCGGTTAGGCCTGGGTCCGGGCCCGAGCCCGGCCCGGGGTACCCGGGTCCGGGTCCAGGCTCCGGTTTTGCCCGGCCCGGGCCCGGATTTTCGGGCCGGCCCGGCTCGGATGGACAGGTCTAGCTGTGGATTCCTTTCGTCTGTAGAGAAAATCGACATTACCATACACGATTGCGTTAATAGTGTCATCGACACCACAAGCTCGAGTATCAAAACGGTAGACGATGGCTGTAGGGATTTTTAGATCTCGCAAAAAAAAAAAAAAACGGAAAAGCAACCAACACAAAAATCAGAATCACACTGATTTAATGTGAAAAACCCTCACAGGGCAAAAAAACCACGGGATTAAAATCAATCCACTATTATCTCCAAATTATAATATTTTACACGGATTTAAGACGGTCAAAACCCCCCCCCCCCCTCTCTCTTTCTCTCTACACTTCTTAGTTTTTTTCTCCAACAATAGAAGAAAATATATAGGAAAATCAAAACTCTATCTCTAGCCTAACTTCCTAATTAGAATAAGATTCAAACTCCTAATCATGATAAAACCCAAACTCTTAATCATGATAGATCTCTAACTCTATCTAATTCTCATGAAGTTATACAAATAATTAAAAACACTATACTAACTTGGAGTTTGAGTTGATACCCAACATATCCTCCCTCGACGAAAAATCTCCAAGTGTCTCAACGGCTTCAGAAAAACTCACTCTCTTCATCTTGTTCTTCACCTCTCCCTTGTGGACAAGAGTCTAAGAAGAGTAATCTACACTATTAACGGATCGCCCATCTAAATAGCAAATATGGTTGCTATTCTTCCTCCCTCGCAAAATCAAATCATCATATCTATACACTTTGCACTATTCTCCTTCACCCACATACTTGTACCCATGTGATGCCATCTCATCCAACGAAATTAAATTAGTACTGCATGACGACACATATCTCACATGATGAAGAATTCCGATCTTCCTAGTGTGAAGCTTGAGGCGAACACTTCCAACACCTTCAACATTCATCTTCTCGTTGTTTCCAACAATCACGTTGTTAAATTATTCATCTGTCTTTAATGTGTTAAAATAATTTTGTTGTTGCAAACGTGCATAGAGGCTACAGAATATAACACCCAAGTGTTGCTCACATCAGTACATGTATTCTGCATCAATAACACCACATCTTCATCACACACAACCACTGAGGAGTCTGTATTCTTTCTATTTTCTTAAAGCTTCATCTGTCTAATACTCTTCAAATCATCACGCATCTGGGAACATCTGAACTGAATGTGTAATGACCATGAATTTTTGATACTAATAATTTTTTTTTTGTATTTTAAAATATTCAATTATTACTTTTAAAAGAGTATTTGTATTTTCTCGATTTTCTAAAATTTTCTATGATTTAAAAATCTAATTTTATATTTATTTAAATAATTTTAATAATTATAAATTAACTTGATGTAGTGAAAACTTTTGAATTAAAAATTTGTTATGTTATTGTTATTGTTATATAAGTATTGTATTAATTGTAAATATTTTCCATGATTATTCCATTTTCCCTTAATTAGTTTCTTAATTATATCTTAATTATAACCCTAACACTAACCCTATATAATACCCTCCTCCTCTCTCACGTA
>NC_033798.1:86105755-86195877 GCF_001876935.1 Asparagus officinalis
CCCCGTCGTCGGCATCCTTTGTCGCCACTGTCTCATTCGCGGGCCCGTAGCCTCGCACAACAACGTCATCTCGTTCGACAATATCCCCGAGGCAAGATCCTTCTTGCTCAAATCTGAAATTTAGATCCGTTATGAATTACCTACATATTTTAGACTGTAATATGATTATCTACATGAGTTTGTTGATGAATAATATTAAATATTAATAAATAATATATCGTAAGAAAAAGAATTTATTTTGACAAAATAATCACTTTAGAATAATTATAATGAATTTATTTTGAAAAGGATATTATTTATGAATAATAATTATGAGGATTAAATAATTTATCTTAAAAAGAATTTATTTTGAAAAAGAAATTATTTGATCTGCTCACTGCTGCTGTACACATACACACCTTACTGTTCATAATCTTCGTACATGTTTTACGATCTTTATTTTAATTTCTTGACATGCTATGATATTGTTGCACATGATTGGTTGTATTTATTTACTATTTTTCTTGTTGTGATTGAGAACCATTAGTAGTTCATGACTTAGTGGCTTTGCGCGTCATGAACAAGACTTAGTGAAATGTATGTGTGTGTTGACTAAATTTAGGAGGTGGACCAGAGATCTATTGTAGGTCATGTTGGTTGACTTAGACAATAAACCAGAAGAGTTGGGATGAGAAAGTCTTGGTTCATGTAACAGATATGGTTGTTGATGTATCTTCCAGGCTCGCACCAGTGTCTTGTTTCAGCCTGGGGCTAGTCTGTTGGGCCAGTGAGTTGTTTCTTCACGTGGTCAGTGACTTGTTTCATCACCCAATTTTTGCTTGAGTTCGGATCAGGCTAAAATCAGATTGCGTGTAGTCCTCTCTCAACTTGTTTCGCGGGTTTGGATATACGTAGGGGATTCGCGAACAATCAATTATCCGATGATATGAGCGTTGACTTTGTGTGAAATGTGGACCAGTGACCATTTATAGGATGGCTAGTTATATGATCTCGTTACTTGGATGATTATTCTGATTGTTATACCCTAGTAGTGGTTGTTGGCCTTCTTGTTTTGATGGTGATTTAGCAAACAATTTACATCTAATGTTGTTTGTCTAATGTTTATATTTTCATATTTATTCTAGGCAAACAACGTGTTGGAGGATGGATGGAATCGAGCATTCACGATCATATCATATGGAGGTTGGCGGAATTGTGGAGTGAAGCCTACGCAATTCAAAGTTAAAGATCAAGTTCAAGCTTCATCCGCAAGTGTACCAAGTCGAGCTTATTAAAGATCAAGATCTAGCTTGGGTAACTTAGTTTAGGTTTTATATTATGTGTGTTAAGTACCTTAAGCTCAATATCATATACACACACGTATAGTTTTAAAAGAGTTTAAGTTTGTTTAGTTTGTTTTGGGGTTTGCTGTTACAAAGAGGAGTTTGTATATCTGTTGAGGAGTTCATCTTCAATATCTTCTCATCCTCTCTTTGTGTTTATAGAGAAGTTTTCTAACTCTTTTCTCTAACAATATTACTATTGATTTTCATATTCTTATTATTGCTAATTTGCTATTTGAGTTAGATTTGATTTTACTTATTGTTTACACACACACCCACATGAGCTTATTGTATTTTCATACATAGTATATTTGGGTTGGTGAGAGCTGTAACAATTGAGTGTAATGAGCGGAGACGTAGGACGGAAGGTCCGAACTCCATGATCATATCGTGTGTTTGAGTTTGCTTTGGCGCACTTAATCTTATGTTTATATTTCTTATCGCCATTGTCCATAGCTCATTATTTTTATCATCCACTATCTAGTTCATATTGGTTACCCTTGTATTAGTTTATATATCCTTGCATATATCATATTGTATATCTCTTTGGTAGGATATATCATCTTATGCTAGTTTATATATCCTTGCATATATTTTTATCATATAGGATATATCTCTTTATTCATATTGCTTATTCTTGCTTATAACTCTTGTATATCTATTTTACAAGAATATACTTGTTAATAAGTTTTAATTAGTATAAAATCGGATTAGATTAGCATAAGACCCTAATCACTCCCCGTCCAGGGTCCAACAATTGGTATCAGAGCTTGGTGCTATTTGATTTAAGGTCTAATCGTCTTGAGTTAAAGATCCAAGTTATCTTTTTATACTAATCTTGTTTTGATTTTATTTGTATCTTACTTGCATTCATTTCCTTATTATGGATATGAATGATGCATCTTATTTAGGCTATGATTCTAGTATTGCTCCTAAATTTAATGTTTTCCCCTATGCTCAATGGTGTTTTAGATTCAAATTATTTGTTCAATCTAAAAATATCGATTTATGAGAAGTTATTGATTGTGCTTATATTGTACCCACGTTGGAGAAATCCAAGTGGAGCAAACATGATAAAAAGATGTTTATTATGAACAAGCTTATGTTAGAATTTTTATTAAATGCATTTAATTCATTATTGTCTAACAAGCTTGATTTTTTTTGATAGCACTTATACACTGTGGAAATTCATAGAAGCGCATCAAGGGGACTTGGAGGCGATCAGACAAGCTTTGGAGGATCCCGCTTCAAGTTCAAAAGGAGCATCATGCACACGACCACTAGGCGATAGCCCTAGTGAGGTTTGCGAGTTCGAATCTATTAATGATTTATCTAATGATGAACTTGCTTGTGCTAGTGAAAGATTATTACATGCCTACAAGAAATTACAAAATGATTTTATTGATTTAAAAAGCAAGCATGAAGATTTAAAATCCGATCATGAGAAGTTAGCTTCCAAATTTGATATCATTTCTCAAGAAAGTATTGCTCTTCAAGAAAATAATGATATGTTAAATTTGGAAAATAAAAATTTAAAATTGGATATTGCTAACTTGACTCATGACAAAAATAATGCCATGTTAGAAGTAGAGAACATACAAAATGATACTGCTTCCTTTATAAATAACTATTTATGTTCTACTTCTAAAAATGCATATGTGCCTAAAAATAAAGATTTGAATCTTATGAATAATCGCATTTCATCTTTAGATTCAACTTTGAAAATATGCTTTGATAATCATAAGAGGCTTATGGATATGTGTGCCAAGTCTAAGAAATCATCCACTCATCATGCATACATATATAGCAAAGTTTACAAGTGCTCTATTTGTGGCCGTAAAGGCCATCTAGCTAAATTTTGCTATGATGCACACAAACATAAAAATATTAATGCTCCTTGTGCATCTCATGTAGCTTCTTCATCACATGTACACACACATGCACCCATTGTTCATCATAAGCATTCTCATGTGTATAGATGTGATCATTGTGGTCGTTTTGGTCATTTGGCCGAATATTGTTTTGATTTGAAAAAGAAATCTTATTTGCCAAATGCTTCTAGTAGACCACATGCTTTTAAATGTGATGTTTGTGGTAGGTTTGGACATCTTGCTAAATTTTATTTTGATATGCAAAAAGCTTCTAAGTTGCAATATGTTCCAAATAGACCATTGTTTAAGAATGTTTCTCATTTGCAAAATAATTTTAAAAGAAAATCTTTATTTGCAAATGATTCACGTGCACGAGCTAATGGTCCACAAAAACAAATGGATCTCTTTCATTGCACAAATTGCAATCGGAAGGGTCATTTGAATGAATATTGTTTTGACCATGTTAGTGCACCATATGTGCCTAAGAGGGTTCATAACCCTAAGGCTTTGAGCTTTAATGATAGGGGTCATGTCCCTAAATCTTTTGGTACCAAGAGTTCTTGGGTACCAAAACAAATTTAAATTTTAAACCAAGAATTTTAGTGTTCTTATTTTTCCTTTTCTTGGTTTTGAAAATTATGTCTTTAAATATTTTGATTATGAAAACAAATTTTTAATTGATCAAATCTTTTGTTTTCATGATTATTTGTTTTGATTTTGATAAGATGTTTGTGTTCATATAACCCTCCGGATTTATTGGGTGTTTATTCCCAAATCTTGTTTACCGAATGCTAAAATGTTTACATGGGTTGATACTATCTCAATAGCTAGATATAATTGCCTCTCTTGATTTTTAAAAATCAATGATGATTTGGTTTTATGTTCTTGTATGACTTACTTGTGATTTATGATTTCATTTGATTGATTTGTTTTCATTTGAAAACATTTTGCATGATTCTCATGCTCTTTTTCTTTTGATTTCATAAATCTATTTTATACATGGTTTTTATATTAGTGTAATGAAACACTATCTTCATAATGACATATTTATATGTGTCTTCATTATCTTTTTGTATGTGAGGAGTATTTAGCATACTTTCCATCTATGCTTGCTCACATATGTATGCCTTAGCATTCATTGCATATATTCATTAAGGCATTTTGATAGGAGCAATCCATATACTTGTTTTATACTCACCCATGCTTATTTGTAGGGGGAGCTTTCGCTCTCTTAATTCTTTTGTCCTATTTTTGATGTTGTCAAAGGGGAAGAAATATTGTGAGTATACAATTCCTTGTTTATATGCATGTGTATTATCTTGTATATGTTCATTTCCTTCATGCATATATTCCTTTTTGTAAATTATTTGTCATCATCAAAAAGGGGGAGATTGTTGGTTTTTTTGTTTTGATGGTGATTTAGCAAACAATTTACATCTAATATTGTTTGTCTAGTGTTTGTGTTTTTGTATTTATTCTAGGCAAACAACGTGTTGGAGGATGGATAGAATCGAGCATTCACGATCATATCATATGGAGGTTGGCGGAATTGTGGAGTGAAGCCTACGCAATTTAAAGTTAAAGATCAAGTTCAAGCTTCATCCGCAAGTGTACCAAGTCGAGCTTATTGAAGATCAAGATCTAGCTTAGGTAACTTAGTTTAGGTTTTATATTATGTGTGTTAAGTACCTTAAGCTCAATATCATATACACACACGTATTTGGTTTCTATGTATATATATAGTTATATATATACATGCATGGTTTTGGGTTTTCATGTTTACAAATATGAAATTACATATTTTATATTTATTATTGTGATTTGGTTTAACTACTTAGATATGAAACAAATATATTTTCATATACATACTCATATGTTTTATTTTCTATTGTATTTGTAAAAATATTATATTCTGAGTTTTTGGACTTAACAATAATCATATACATATTTTATTAAGTCTACATAATTATTGTGCAAAGTTTCAAAACATGGTTTAGCCAAAATGTCAAAATTCACATGTTTACATTTTTATGTTTTGGACTATTTTTCAAAATGATGATATTTCTCTCTTGGGAATTTTTTTTGGAAACCAGTCGTTGTAACATGTTTATTATCATGTCTACAATCATTCCTCAAAGTTTTATATTTTTTGGAATTTATTTGATATTTTTAAACAGTGTTTTAAAATCAGCAAACTGTTTTCAAAACCAGGAATTTTATATATCAGTTCACGGTCGACCGCGCCTGAGTTCTTTCCATAGTGGGCAGCAGAAACTTTCGCGGTCAACCGTCAAGGTCGAACGTCAGCTCGAATTTTCCCACAGTTGACCGTCACTCTGGAGCTTTTCCTGTTGTTTTTGTTGCTCGCGGTCGACCGTCGCGGTCGACCGCCGTTTATCCCAACGGCTCTTTTGGTACAGAATCAGATTTCTGATTCTTGGACTGTTTGGTCTTTTTCTTTGGGGTTTTTGCTGTTGCTTCCTCTTCCTATATAAACCCCCAAACCCCCCTCTATCTCAGCAACCAATGAGATGTTTTAAACAAGTTTTAAAAGAGTTTAAGTTTGTTTAGTTTGTTTTGGGGTTTGCTGTTACAAAGAGGAGTTTGCATATCTGTTGAGGAGTTCATCTTCAATATCTTCTCATCCTCTCTTTGTGTTTATAGAGAAGTTTTCTAATTCAATATCTTCTCATCCTCTCTTTGTGTTTATAGAGAAGTTTTCTAACTCTTTTCTCTAACAATATTACTATTGATTTTCATATTCTTATTATTGCTAATTTGCTATTTGAGTTAGATTTGATTTTACTCATTGTTTACACACACACCCACATGAGCTTATTGTATTTTTATACATAGTATATTTGGGTTGGTGAGAGTTGTAACATTTGAGTGTGAGCTTTCATTGTGTTCTCATCCATAATAGAGAACAATCATTCTTTGTATTGTGCTTAATCGTGAGATCACTTTGTAATACACTTGTACACCGAGAGAAGCGTGTGGCGAGAGTCGGGGATCGTTCTAAGAGGAGTGGCGTCGGGCGCCAAAGCAAACTCAAACACACGATATGATCACGGAGTTCGGACCTTCCGTCCTACGTCTCCGCTCTGCATAAGCTTCACTTCACAATTCCGCCAACATCCATTTGATATCGTCGTTGAAGCGCTATTCCATCCATCCTCTAACACGTTGTTTGCCTAGAATAAATACGAAAACACAAACACTAGACAAACAACATTAGATGTAAATTGTTTGCTAAATCACCATCAAAACAAGAAGGCTAACAATCTCCCCCTTTTTGATGATGACAAATAATTTACAAAAAGGAATATATGCATGAAGGAAATGAACATATACAAGATAATACACATGCATATAAACAAGGAATTGTATACTCACAATATTTCTCCCCCTTTGACAACATCAAAAAGGGGACAAAAAGAATAAGAGAGCGAAAGCTCCCCCTATCAATAAGCATGGGTGAGTACAAAGCAAATATAGGGAATAGCTCCCCCTATCAAAAAGCCATATGAAATATAAGCAATAAAAGATCATGGCAAACATGTGAGCAAGCATAAATAATATGCCAAAAAGAGGAGTGGTGTCGGTTGACGAACCTAGAGAGAGGTTGTAATCGAGCACTTGAGGGAGACACGGCTAGGTCCAACACTTAGTGGGTGTAGAGTGTGATTGCAAGAGTGTGAGTTGTAGAGTTTTCGGTTAGCTAGAAAACCGAGTGTGTAGAAGTTCTGGCTTCCAAACCGGATTGTGATTGTGGATTTCTCCCCGGGAGTGGGGAGCGGAGACGTAGGACGGAAGGTCCGAACTCCGTGATCATATCGTGTGTTTGAGTTTGCTTGGGCGCACTTAATCTTATGTTTATATTTCTTGTCGCCATTGTCCATAACTCATTATTTTTATCATCCACTATCTAGTTCATATTGGTTACCCTTGTGTTAGTTTACATATCATTGCATATATCATATTGTATATATCTTTGGTAGGATATATCATCTTGTGCTAGTTTATATATCCTTGCATATATTTTCATCATATAGGATATATATCTTTATTCATATTGCTTATTCTTACTTATAACTCTTGTATATCTATCTTGCAAGAATATACTTATTAATAAGTTTTAATTGGCATAAAATCGGATTAGATTAGCATAAGACCCTAATCACCCCCCCCCTCTAGGGTCTAACAGTGGTTTGCATCTAGACTGTTATAATTTCAGTTGTATGTTTCTATTATTATTACTGTCATTGCATTGGTCGTTCGATCGTTCTATTTTTCCCTTGTGGGGTCTTGTCGTGTGCCATGCACGCTGACGTACACCTGTTTTCTCTGGTGTACGTCAGATTTAGAGGACGAATAGGTCCAGTATGGAGATACCTTGTAGTCGGAGTGTATTCCAGATGGAGCAGAAGAGCAAGCTGGAGCTTAGTCATTTCACTTCTATAGTTGCTGTCGGATATTAGATTATTTATATAGTACTTTCTCTTTTAGTATTTGAAGAATTTAGATATTTTTCTAGTACTTTCTTTTATGCTGTTGGACTATGTATTTTCATATTTTTAGTTGGACTGATTTGAATAAGGGCATGTTTGACCCAAACTCTGTGTCTCGGTTGATATTCTATTTCTGATATGACTCTTTCCTATTCTGAGTTGTTTATTATATTATTGCTAATTGTGACCAGGGACCTGTGACTTCGCATTTTATATTGCTTGACGCTTAGCGTATTAGGTTAAGAAGAAATATTTTTATTTATTCTTCTCAATCTAATACGTCACGGGCTTGTTCACGTTCTGTTTCCTCGGTATTTTGGGAAGCGGGACGTGACAGAATATGACCCTTCTCTCCACAATAATAACACTCCCTTTCGTTGTCATCTCGGGCCCGAGATTTTGACCTTCCTCGATAACTGTCACATCTCCCCTTACTCCTCCCTCGATTAGAACATTCAAAAGCTAGTGTTTTGGGTAATTCTAAACTTTTAAAGATATTTTACGTAATTTTTAAATTTTTTTGGGTGTCTTTGTAATACTTCATGTATTATAATATGTTATCTATGTAGAATTTCTTAATCTTATTTGTTTAGATTGTTGAGCTATGAGTGGTTCATGTGGAGTTAATATAGGATATAATTAGTATTTGGATAGATTAACATTTAAATAAAACATTAAAAATAATGTTTCATGTAGTTTGTTAAATCCTTTTTTTATTTGTTGAGCTATTAGGTAGTTCACGTGGAATTAGATAAGATACAATTAGAATTAGAATAGATTAAGATTTAAATAAAATATTCAAAATAGTGAAGGGTAATAAGATACAATTAGAATTAGAATAGATTAAGATTTAAATAAAATATTCAAAATAGTGAAGGGTAATATTGACCATGGAAAGATTAGAATAGATTAAGATTTAAATAAAATATTCAAAATAGTGAAGGGTAATATTGACCATGGAAAGATTTTCCCGAACTCGTGCTTTTAAAGGGAGTATGATATCATCCCTCGAATAAATAAATGAGTAAATAAATAACTTTGGATGTATATCGAAGAACCACAAGCGGGTTTAAAATTTTATTCTTCGACCTATTTATCAAATCTCAATGATCTTTAGATGTTTTTAAACCTCTAAAAGAATATTTAAATATTCGATGTGGGATTATCTTGTTTTTACAAACAAATACTAACTCTGATAACTCTTAACTTAAGTAGGGTTCTTTCATATTTTGAAAGTTATGGGAGGTTAATTGATAATCATCCAAAGTTAAGGGTTTTTTTCCTGATATTTAACTGTGAAGTTTTTATGTAACTCTTTTATTCTCGGATCTATTTACCAAGAAACAAAAGCACACATCTCCTAAGAGTAAATCACCTGAGATGTATTTTACTCTAAGGGACGGGTATTTGTGAATGAATTGGAGTTTCTTCGGTTCAAAAAATAATAAAGAAATACTATTTTCATCGCATTCGCTAATTTGCTTCCGGGTGATTGTGATTTCATTCTGAGTGTAAATTAAAAGTGAGTTCAATTTATATAGTTGTTTTGTGCATTAGATTTATAGTGAATATCAACAATCCACTTGATAAATAAATGAACATGATCAAAGTAGTGGTCCGTCTCTACTTTTTTGGTAGTAGAAAAGATCTAGTCAAACAAAGGAACTATCACAACACAAATACAACATAAGATAGAGAGGTACATTTTACAGTTAACTTTAATTTAAAGGTAATTACACTTAAATACCCTTTTGTTAACCAAATGTTGCACATATATGCCCTCAATTAAGAATAATTTAAAGGTAATTACACTTAAATACCCTATTTGTTAACCCCATGTTGCACATATGTACAATTGACTGTAATTTAAAGGTAAAATCCTTCACTCAGATACCCTAGAGTTTTAAAAAGTTGCACTCTAGTACCCGCAGTTATGCAAATGCAGTAATTTTCCTCTTGAAATTATCATGTGAGACGAGACTAGCATGCTATTTTTGGAATATTTCAACCCTCATTTTCTGTTAGATCTATCGTTAGCTGCGTGTTAATGCTTTTTGTTAGTTGCACATGTGAATATTTTTGGAAATATTCTCATGTGATTAGCAAGTGACATTTTTATAATTGAATTGATTCCATGTGTTATCATATTTATCACTACATCTAGCCTCAAGTTTTTTTTATTAAAATCTATATATTCATTTCTATGGAGAGACATTTTTGTCATAACATGTTTTTGTAACGTTGTTTATAATATTCTAATGGTGCACAACTTAAGGTATTACTTGGAGTATTTAAATGTAAACGTGGTAAAACAACAGGGCATTTAAGTGCCATTTAGCCTATATGACCACATAAATATTCAGCAAATAGTTATTAACGTTTAGTAGCCAAATTTAATTTGCCTTTATTATCTTATTATGCAAAGAATATTTAGCAATGAATTCTAGTTATGTAACTTGAACACTATTTTTTAAATTTATTTTTTATTTTTAATGAAAATTTGACTGCAACATGGTTGATAGCAGCACAAATCTACTTTGAAGATGATTTACATATAAATTGACATCCAAAACTAGTGTATGTATGAGTACTCTATTTTTTAAGGTGGTTTCTAGAGGGGAAAAAACCCTTTCAAAAATTATGAGGAGTTATCTAATAATTATTACCTAATTTAGCCAATAATTATTCAAGAGTATTCTGCCTGGCATAAGCTAATGTGTTCTTGTCTCGTACAAATCCAAAACAAGACGAATCAGATTCATCTCGTTTTGAATTCATACGAGAAAAATTCGATGACCTGGTCAAGAATTGAGCCTTAGACCCAATTCGTGAACTGTCTCGTGGCAAGACGAGTTAGTAGACTCGTCTGACAATGTGACTAACGAATTCAGCCTTTTTTTATTTTTCCTTTTTCCCTTTTATCATTTTTTCTTTAAATTTTTTCTCTAGACTAATATTATTTATATTACTATTTTTATATTTTATAATAATAAAATACAAGTGTACCAATCACTATAACAAAGAGATATAATAGAAGAGATTTTTATTTCATAAAATAATAATAGATTCGCTTCACATAATCATTGACATATATTAGAAGAAATTTTATTAGGGGGAAGAAGTGTAAGTTCGCGATGAATTGTTGGAGGCTCCGGAGTAACACCTAAAAGAAAAGTTGTTGTGCTCCATAATGTGAGATGCTGTAAATAATATGGGGAGAAAAAGATGAGAGTTGATATTGTAGTAGAAGATGAGAGTTTGAGTTGTGAAGAATGATTAGTTGTCCATGCGGACCATGCCCACTATTGGTTAAGCATCACCCTTCCCCACTACTCCTAAAACTAAAAAAGAGGCTCAATCATGACAGCCTCTCACTCTCCAATAACACTTTTTTTAGCAGTTAGGGGTTTTAAAATGTTTTTTTTGAACTGCCTATTAATTTGGTAGTCTCTCTCTCTTTAACCATTGGAGGACTTTAATTTTTTTTAATCTTTTAAGCTGATCGTCAACTTTCTTATCTAAGCAATATTTGTGCCAAAAACTAAGTAGTGTGGTAGTTAAAGCTATAACAAGTCTGACTTGTGATTGTCGATTCAAATCGATATATCACGGATTTTTTATTTTCTATCGAATTTTAGAACATTAGACCGATTCACACCTAAAAGCATAAATCATCCCGCAAAAGCTTAAAAATTCTTCCACAGAATTTATCAAGAATTTGATTTTTTTCAATGAAAAAAAAAAATGTTATGAATCCGTGTATTGCTACAAGTAGAACTGTTAGGAGTTCCAAAGCGTGAGATTGACTTGGTAACTTGGTATCGTTTCTTTCTCATTGGTCCATTAAAAAAAAAAGAAGAAAAGGTTCAACATCAAATACATCAGAATAATCGAGTAGGTTCCTTTGCAAGTTACATCATGAGAAAGAGGAAAGTAGCTGGACTTTGGAGTTTGCTAGATAATAAAGAAATGATCAGATGTGGCGCGTTTGTTTACTAGAGACAATCTTGTGGGATTAGACTAATATTCTTCTTTGTTTTGTCCCTAAAAGACGGAGTTAGCATCCATTAATACTTGTACAGTGAATCTTATCAAGCTTTAAAAAAATCAAAGCTTATATATATATATATAATTATAATAATTAATATATATAGTATATATATATATATATATATATCATAAGTCTTAAACTCATCCGGTTAACCCGTTGAGATAAAATCGACGTCGAGTTTGACGAGCTCAGTGCAATGAGCTCAAACGCTTTGTTTTCAAGCGGAAGCAAGTTACGCAAGTCTACTTTACAAAGTGATTGACATCGAGCTTTAGAAATTTTTTTCGTACGGAAAATGCTTATATTTGGATATTAGATCCAAGCCGCATAATGTGGCAGACTCTTACTGGTTGGGAAAACTTTGTAATTCCACTGAATATATACTATTAAGCATGAAAAACTAGTTCCCACTAGAAATTCCGCATTTAAAAATATAATAACTTGGGGGAATTTAAGGGTGCGTTTGGTTTTAATTTTTTGAGCTTGAAATCTGACACAGAATGGACATTTGTGTCAGCTTTCGGGCTGAAAAAATGTGAACCAAACGCGCCCTAAGTGTAATGACGAAAAGGATACCTGAAAAAGTCAGTCACTATTCTGAATAATTAGTAGATTTAATAGTTTAACATAGGATTAATAATGTAACGTAAAATAGGAATATTTATTTATTTATTTATTTATTAATATATCCTTTATGTCCATCCTATTTTTAATATAAACTAGTATAATGCACATGCTTTGCACGTGGACATGTTGTTGTATTTAATATTATATTATTTAATAAATTATATATAAACATTTTACAAAGTTATTTAATTGCACTATGATTAAAAAATTTTAAGTTATACTATAATTAATTCTCATACTATTATTAACATACATTTAATAATTATTTAAATTAGCTTATTATTATATTTTAAACAATTTATTTAGGAGTATAACTATTAAATAATAATGTAATCATTAGTTTAAGTAACACTATTGATATAATTAAATCATTTATATTATTAAATATTTATGTTATGGACATATTTTACTATAATATTTATTAAATAATGACAATAATTTTTAATATTATATGACTTTATGTTGTAAAATATATTACCTTGCTCGATAATTAATATCATCTTACTAATAAAAAATAGGATGGTATAAATTAAAAATACTATTATTTAGGAAAAGTACTTTATATAAAAATATTGGATCCTTGAAATTTATGAGACAGTTACTTTCCAACAAAAAGTGAATGACTCATAGATTTCAAAAATCCAATATTGTTATATAAACTAACTTTTCTAAATAAAATTATTTTTAATTCATAATGTCCAATTTTTATTACTAAGATGATATTATAATATTGAAAAGGGTGATATTCCTTACAATATAAAGAATCAACCCCTATTTATACTATTATTAATAACTATAATTATGTAAAATATTTTATTAAATAAACAATTTTACTATTTCATTACAATTAATAATTCTTTTATAATGAATTATAATATATTTATTAACTTTATCATCATTATAAATTATTAATATATTCTAGAGAGTGACCAAATATTTTGGGAAAAAGAAGAGAAAAGTATATGTCTCATAAATTTCATGGATCTAAATATTTTTATATAAATTATTTTTTCAAAATAAAAATATTTTTAATTTATAATCTAAATCTTTCGCAACAGGAAACCATTTCCTTTCCCTCTATTGCTATCTTCTTCTTCAAGGAAATCCTTTGAAATGTTTATGATTAATTGGCATTAACTTGTTCAAACAAAATGTAATTATAATGGGAAACAAGCACAGGAGTCCAAACTGAAATGACGTTCATTCATAGGAAAATGAAATAATTTTTTTCCCCTGTCATAATGCCAAAGTAGGAGTGTATAGAGTAATCTGATCAATAAAAAATTATTATTCTTACTTGTTAGTGTTGTAACCTTTTACAATGTGTTGAATGAGATAAATAGTTTGTAATGCTCCCAAAAGGTTTCCAGAGACATTTTTGCAATGACCCTTGGATGTGTGACCTCTCTCAAATTGGGATCATATATTTTGCAGATAATTAACCCAATTATCATATGTGCAATTTAAACTGTGAAAGAGTAAAACAACCGCTCTCAATATTCTTAATTAATAGGAAATGCCATTAATTCCAATGCATAATCTAATCTAAATAGACAATGTTGAAGAACCATGTGCAGCTTGCTTGTCCCTGTTGTAAGCGGATCAGAAAAAGAAAATGAAGGACGTTGGTTAGTCCCCATGCACCTTCCATGTCTTTGCAATAATGTCACCATCTGAATCATCATGTTCTAGTCCACAGTAGGGTACTGCTAGCTATAATGGAAAACTGAGAAAAGTAAGACGAAAGCTTTAAATTCTTGTATTCCCACTAATCATATCTTAGCAGTCGGCACTCAGTCACCACTGGCCCTTGCTTGCCTCACTGTCGTCCTAGACTGCTGGCATTGTGAAGTGCAATATATATGCACAGAGAATATTAGGCATGAACTGTTATTTCATTTAGCAAAACGAGCTATAAAAGAGAAAAATAGCTATGCCTGCCTTTTTTTTAATCCGACTAAAGGATGAGTATATCGTCAATCTATTTTCTGTTATTTTTTTAGCATAAGAAGCCGTCACTTCGTATCTATTTTTTCATATATATGAGGATGATGGATATGACTTGTCGTCTCATTTAACCAAATAATCTACCAAGTTATAAGAGTAGTAATATCGATATCTACCGATGTAACTTGCATGACAAACCTTATCATCAATTTGTCATTCTTTTGATACTCATTTTGCAAAAAGAGCTGTTAATTTTTACCCAACTATTCCTATACATATCATAACTAGTACAATTTGTAACATTTCGGTTTAAATGGATCTTTTGCCCTCATGAAAAGGTTTCTAACTTTAAAAATTGTTTGGAATGACAAAATAAAAATGGAAGTGAACATCTTCTTTTTGTTAATTTATGGATAATGAGGTTCCCACCAAGTTTTCCTAAAATGGTTTTTGTGATTTAATATCATATCAAAAATCATTTAAGCTAAAGTTTTAATCAATTGATTATTGACTACTAATACATATGTCCTATCAAGCTCTGAATGGTAACAATCAGAAGAAAAGTGAAAATTTTACTCTCTATATTTCCAAACCACATTCAAATTGAATAGAGTTGGCCCATCCCTCAATATCCTTTCACCTAAAAGATCCAACCACAACATCATCTCTCATGTGACCAACTTTAAATAAATATGTACCACGACCACCCCTTTTTAATTTTGTCATAGAAACTGATGCGTGTAGGATGGCAACAACTAGGCTAACCAAAGAAAATTAGGGTTCAGAAATAATTTTTAATATTATATGACTTTATGTTGTAAAATATATTACCTTGCTCGATAATTAATATCATCTTACTAATAAAAAATAGGATGGTATAAATTAAAAATACTATTATTTAGGAAAAGTACTTTATATAAAAATATTGGATCCTTGAAATTTATGAGACAGTTACTTTCCAACAAAAAGTGAATGACTCATAGATTTCAAAAATCCAATATTGTTATATAAACTAACTTTTCTAAATAAAATTATTTTTAATTCATAATGTCCAATTTTTATTACTAAGATGATATTATAATATTGAAAAGGGTGATATTCCTTACAATATAAAGAATCAACCCCTATTTATACTATTATTAATAACTATAATTATGTAAAATATTTTATTAAATAAACAATTTTACTATTTCATTACAATTAATAATTCTTTTATAATGAATTATAATATATTTATTAACTTTATCATCATTATAAATTATTAATATATTCTAGAGAGTGACCAAATATTTTGGGAAAAAGAAGAGAAAAGTATATGTCTCATAAATTTCATGGATCTAAATATTTTTATATAAATTATTTTTTCAAAATAAAAATATTTTTAATTTATAATGTCCAAAATTTTATTACTAAGGTTATATCAATTATCGAACAAGGTAATATTCTTTACAACATAAAGAAGTAACCCATATTTATACTATTATTAACAATTATAATTATGTGCACTAATTTATTAAATGAATGACTTTTACAATTTTATATAATTAATAATTATTTGTAATAAATTATCATATATTTACTAATTTTGTTATCATTATAAATTATTAATATATCCTAGTGAATGACCAAATAATTTGAGAAAATGAAGAGGTGCATAGTTAATAAGAGGTTATGAATCATTAGTTTTATAAATAATGGTATAATTGTGAGAGAAAAATTTGAAAGGGTAAAAAGGGAAATCAAAAGTTTTGACATAGGTATTCTCTTTTATAAGTAGTATAGATTGGATGAATGGTGAAACAATTTGGCTGCTGAAGGAAATTTTGTGTCAGAGCACCAAAAATGAAAACCCAATGTGGCTCAGCCCTATGTATTATTTCTCATGTGCTTTAACCTCTAAAAACATGAAAATGCGGCCCAAATTCTTCAGCTCAAGAATATATTTTATGTATTTCATCCTAAATCCCTAATTTACCTTATCTGTATTGTTCATTATACCCCCCCCCCCTCGCTCTCTTAACTCCAAACCACCATTTTTCTCCCTCATTCTAACTTCTATCCAGCTGCCTCTACCGCAAACTCCTGCAGCCATCTCTTCATCAAACTCTCTTCCCTTGTCGTTTTCACTTCCACCGCTGGCCAAACTCACCTCCTCAAGACCCCAATCTACTATTCCCCAATTTTTTCCAAATCCCCACCACCAGTTTCTCTTCCACATTAAATCCCCCTCATGCCCCTAAACACTAACTTTAATTCTCATTTGCCGCCATGACCAATATCATTCCCCCCGCCGCCTCCTCCTCCACCAGACCACCACCAAAGAAACCACTGTTATCTCACCTCCTCCTCTCGCTATCTTCCTCGAAGTAGCACCTCCCTCTGTCGCCATTCCTCCTCCTCCATCCTCTCCATCGCTCTCTACCATCTATCTCTTCACCACCCCCACACCCTCTCCATTGCTATCCACCACTCTCTACTCTCCACCTCTTCACCGCTCTCTACTCTCTACCCTCTCCACAGCTCAACCGCTCCACTGCTCTCTACTCTTCACCCTCTTCACCGCTCTCTACCCTTCATCGCTCTCTACTCTCCACTCTATTTGTTAGCCCATTGTTTGTTTGTCAAGCTATTTTTAGATTTGGATATTAGGGTTTCAAACCTTTTAATGGAAATATACATTGAGTTTGGACATTATTTAGAATGATGCCAAAAGGATGGTGCTCTTGGAGTTGAGGAGATAAATATGGTTTCTCATAACACTATATTTGAAAATTTCCTAAAATATGGGATATTAGAGAATACCAAGAAGTTGTTTGATGAAATACTGAAGAGAAATAATTTTTTGGTGTAGTATGATTGTGTTGAAGGTTAGTTATTTGCTAAAGCTATTGATCTTTTCAAGAGGATATTGACTAATGCCATCATACGAAAGTTGAGAATTTGGTGTTTTTTAATAAGGACATTAGATTTGGTTTTTATTATAATAAAAGGAAGATTGGATATTAATATTAAAGCTTGGATGCTAAGATTATTAGTTATATGTGGGAAAATCTATTTTTCACTGCTATCAACAATGGATATTCAATCTCCTAGAGATAAGTATTTCACAAAGTAAAATTGGTATCAAGAAGATTATGGTGTACCTGTGAAGGTTATTGCGTAGCTCTTAATATTATCATGTAATGGTTAAGGTTAGGTCATACATGTTAAGGTTATTCTATACTTATTAAGATGATAGTGTACCTATTAAGGTTATGCCATACCAGTTAAGATTATGGTGAATTGTTAAGATTGTGCTATGTCTATTAAAATTACTAATATATAGAGTATATTTAGCTATTATAGAAATGTTTTCAGATATAATCAGCTCTAATGTCGTCGAGTATTTCGACAACTAAAATGCTTTTACTTAACATGTAAGCTCATATGTGGACTAATTTCTCCTATTTCTCCTTAAAGTCGATGATCCAAATTCCCATTATTAACATACTCAAACAAGTGTCTTAACTATAAACACAAAACTCAAATTGAAAAGTCAATAAACTCAAATTAAAAACTCAATTTTGTTCCAAATTGAAAACTCAAATTGTTAAAACTTTAGGTTTTTATCGGTAATAATTATGTGACTTGTGTGATTGTTAGTACATTAATAGCCAAAAGAGATCTAGTTTCTTAGACTGTGACAGTAACATGTCATGTACAAAGAAAATGTAATGGAGATCTTGCAGTGTAGTTGTGTGCATGTAAAAATTAAAATTAGAGAAATATATAATTATGTGGATTGATTACGAACTATGAAGGGTTAGATGTGAATCTTACCCAAGGAAATTTTGCAAACTAGCCCCTAAAAGTTTCTAAAATTTTAAATAACCCCAAACAATTTCTTAAAAAAACTCCCTAACAGTTGTATTCAAAATTATCAACCAATGGGTAAACTAAACAACCAATATTCAAAATTAACATTCACTGTATAAACTTAACATACAATGAGTATAGTTAACATCAAGTAGGTAAAATTCATAGCTAATCCTTCATAATTCATAATCATCCCATATATTTATAAGTTGGTGCATTTTAAATTTACATGCAAATAACTACAATTGAAATCTCCATAACATTTTTTTTGTACATGACATGTTATTATCGCAGTTGGAAATCACATATCTCTTTGGCATTTCTTGAAACACTTTATAAGCAATCTCCAAACCACTACATATCATATACTCATTTAACACACTAATCCAAAAAATCAAATCTCAGTCATCCATTTAATTAAAAATATACCGCACAAGCTCTAGTCTACCAATAAGAAGTAAAATCACATAATCCGATCATGAGATTTTTTTTGAGAGAAATGAAGGAGGAGAGAAGAGAGGATTTCATAGGTGGTTTTAAGAAGGGGGTTTTGCTAGGTGCGAAGATTAGCAATGGAGTTGGCAACAATGCAGGGAGAGAGGGAGTTCGACAAAGAAGATGACAATCTTGGCCATCATGCAAGAGAGTTCAAAAGAGAAGAAGGGGCGGTTGAGGGAGGTTCTTGTTATCACCGCTAGGGTCAAACTTGTTGAGGATGTTGAGTTCGTGATGACTCAAATCAGTTGAGAAGCAGGATTGAGTTTGTAGACACTAAAAAGTGCCAAGAAACGAAGGACAGTCGAACCTCACTACAAGTACGACGAGGATCGTCACAACAACGAACCTCGTCTGGCAAACGAACCTCGTCAGGCGGAAAAACCTCGTCTGGTAGACAAACCTCGTCTGGCAAACGAATTTCGTCAGACAGACAAACCTCGTCTGGCAAACGAACCTCGTCTGGCAAACGAACCTCGTCTAGCAAACGAACCTCGTCAGGCGAACAAACCTCGTACGGTAAACGAACTTCGTCAGGCACCGTTTCAAAGGGCTACATTAAATGAGGGTTAATGACCAATAACTCATCCCTTTAAGGAGAGTTAATGACCACTAACTCATCCATTTAAATGGGAGTTAATGATCATTAACTCCCTCATTTAAAGGGAGTTAAAGCCCATTAACTCACTTCATAATACTCCCAAGCCTATAAATAGGCATGATCAACATGAAAGAAGAGGAGGAGATTGAGAGGCTAGTCAAAGAGCCTATCTCTCCTTCACTGTTATGGATCTTCATAGATCATTGGCTAATCATTTGGCCTTAGAACGTTGAAGCTCATAATGAGCATGACGAGGGTCATTACAATGATGAACCTCGTCTCAAACAACAAAGCTTATCGTTGGAAATGAGATTCGAATCTCATCATTGGAAATGAGACTTGACATCAAAGACGAAGCATGTCATTGGAAACGAGGTTCGAAGCTCGTCATTGGATACGAGGTTCGAAGTTCATCATCGGAGGTGAAGTTCGTCAATGAAAACAAAGCTTGTCATCAGATTTAAAGCTCGTCAGTGAAGACGAAGCTTATTATTAAAGAAGCTCATGAAGCTCGCCACGTAGCGATGCTCGACATCAAAGACGAGGCTCGCCACGCAATGAGGCTCGACATCAAGGACAAGGTTCGCCAACGCAGTGAAGTTCGTCACCCACATTAAATTAAGCTGTAACAGCCATGAAGACCCAGTCAGCCACATGAGCTAAATTCAAGGAGTCAGTTACGCCACGACTCCACAATTGTAGCGCATCAGTTATACCCACGACCCCACTATTGTAGCATGTCAGTTACGTGCTTAAAACCCTATAAATAGCCATCGATGGCCAGGGAGAAAGGGGTTGGAAAATTATTTCTTGATTGGAGATTTTCAAGCTTGGACTTAGAGAAGCATCAGAGCTTAAAGTTTCTGCACGTCAATCCGGAGTTTGAACCTCGATTCCAGCCATTTAACCTACGTCAGAAGCTCTTGCGATCTTGGTTTGATCGTCAACGGGAGGCAAACTCGACTCAAGCATCGGGGGAAGCATCCTTTCGCCACCTAGAACCCACCTTAAACAAAAGGAAAGCTGAATTAATCTTCTATTTCTCTGTAATCGAGAGAGAGTGTGAGTGATTGTAAGGGATTCGTACTAAGTGATCGAATCCATTTTCTTAAAACAAGAAAATCAATCCCAACATTAATTTTTCGACCCTACAGACGATGGCGACCACAGTGGGAGAAGCTATTCTCTCCGACGAGATGGTAGTGACGCAATCAGACAAGATTATAGTGGGAACGGACGTCGAGACTCTGGTCATCAAATTTGACCAGTCCAAATATGAGGATTTTCTTTCCTCGGGTAAGTCTAGTCCCACAAAGGCACGTAAGTGTCGTCCAGTCTCGTATGAGACCTCAGTCCAAGTAGCTCCTGATGATTCAACTCGAGTTAATCTCGAGGAAAAGTCTAAGTCCCTCAAAGAGGAGGCTCCAGAAACTAGCCGTCAGGCTAAGAAATGGGTTGTCAAGCAACCTAGCTGAACTTCGGCTTCTACTAGCCAAATTATGGCTTTTGAAAACAAACCTCGTCCAGCTTTGGCTGAGGCAAAGGTTCCCACTGGTTCACTGTCGAGACGCGCTCGACAACGTCAGTGTCAGAACCAAGTTCACTGCAGGGCTCAAGCTTTGGTCTCGATAGACGGTTTTCATTATGGACCTAGGGTTGATCGGCCTAAGGTCAACAAGTCTGACGAGGGTCAGGTGAATGAAGAACGTCCAAAAGACGAACCTCATCCTCGTGCCCAAGTAGGCTCAGACAACGAACCTCATCCTCAAAAAGAGGTTCAGCAATTTCAACAAGCGGTTCATACCGATGTTCGTAAAGAGAACGAACTTCAGGATAAGAGCCGACCAAGAAGGCACAAGCATCAAGCTCGTCCTACTAACGAATGTCAACGCATGAATGACGGAGTTCATCAGTCTACCCAAGTTCGTCAACCTCTATTATTCAGAGGGTATCACTCGGGTAAAGCCTAGATGACGAAGCCCGCTGGGGGTTGTCCTACTGGTGACCTTCGGGATTACCTCACGCGCAAGCACAATATGAGCCAACTGCAATCTCATTGTTGTTTTGAGAAGCTCATTTCTACAGTGCTTTCTCAATGTCCATGTGGGGAATCAATGCATAAGTCCACAGTTTTTGAATGACTGTTAGAGCCTTCAACGGTTCCTTCATCCAGAAGACGACGCTTTCGTCCCAAGAGGCAAGCATCTAAAGATCGCCACATTGAAGTGGCGATCAACATGGTCAGCAAAGGCAAGGGAAAATCCCAAGCTGAAACTTCTGAGTCTTCTGATTTTGAAAGATCCTCCGGATTACGAGAGGCACTCATTGAAAGTCAGGGTGTTTACCAACACACTCGTTCTCGTACTGGAGCAATGATCCCGCTAGATTACCGAAAACTAGCGGGTATATCCTATAATGTCAATGAAGAGCCTGAAAACTCTGTCATTGCAACATCTCAGCCTTCCAACACCGATCAAAGTGAACAAGCAAGTGCTCACATGGCCGAAAGTGAGGAGAACCTGACGAGGCAGGTGGAAGAGCAACAATCAACCATCCTCCAACAACAAGAATCTATTAGACGCTTGGAGGATATGGTGGACAAACTCCTCAAGGAGAAGAAGAAGAAGAAGAAAGCTACCGCTGAATCCTCAGGATCAAGGCACCAGTGACCTTCACTCAGTGCTCGGGAATCTAGCCGTCGAAACCAAGATGGCGATAATGCAGAAGATGAGGAAGAAAATATTTTTGAAACCAAGATGGCGATAATGCAGAAGATGAGGAAGAAAATATTTTTGATATTCATTCTGAATCATCCGAAGCTGAGTCCAATCCGCGTAAGAATGACCGAGATCAGAAGTTGGACGATTTCCAAAAGCAGCTTGATGCTTTAAAGCTTCAGAGGAACTTCAGAGAATTAGGGGTCGTTAGGCCATATCCTGCCGAATGGGACTCCATCCCTTATCCTCCAAAGTTCAAGCCACTCAGCCTCCTGCAGTTCGATGGCAAATGTTCTCCAACCCAGCACATCTATTATTTCCAAGCGCAGATTGGACATATAGTGGGGAATGATCCCATTATGACTCGACTTTTCATTAGTACCCTTAAGGGGTCGCTTTTGAATGGTTTCACAGACTGGAGCCTGAATCCATCACTTGCTGGAAGGATATGGAAAGGCTCTTTCTGGCCAGATTCTTCGACGATGACACAGAAGTATCTATGGCCACCCTGCTAACTGAAAAGCAGAAGAAGACAGAGTCTGTCAGTAACTTTGTCAAAAGATTTAGAAATCGGTCGCTGCATTACCGTGATCAAGTCTCTGAAAGTACGTTGATCGAGATGTGTCGCAATAACCTATCGATCTGTATTTTATCCAAGATTGAAGCAGTGAAGACCCAAACTTCGAAAGAGCTTGTTCGCCAAGGATAACAGGTCGAAAGAATGCTCAAAAGGCCAGATGCTGAAGAACCCTATGATTTTCAAGGAGATGATAACCAATCTTCGTCAAAGCAGAAGGGAAAATCTTCGGATAGCCACTTTTAGCAGAAGTACAACTTTCAAGATGAGCAAGTCGTCCTAATTTTTGAATCCTTGATCAATGCGAGAAAGATCAAGCTCCCAGAATCGATGCGACCTGGGGAGATGTCGAGAAAGGATGATCCCAACTATTGTGCGTACCACAGGATGGTCCATCATCCCACATCTAAATGCTACACCCTGAAGGATAAGATCCAAGTCTTATTGGATGTAGGAGTACTTATCCTTCAATCCTGATTTATAGCTATCTTTGGAGTGGGGGTAGTCATGATTTCTCTGCAAAACCATGTACTATCTTGAGTTTTCTTTCTGGCGGAGCCATGATGAGTTGAAGCTCGTCATAAATCAACTCCAAGGTAAGTCTGAAGTCAGACGTGAGCATCTGGCCTTTTACCAAGATACTATCACGTTAATGATTACCTCTGATAACCACTTCCTTCAAAATTCCCTCGTCAATCCTCTTCAATAGGATGACGGGACCATAAAACTATCATGTTAATGATTACCTCTGATAGTCACTTCCTCCAAAATTCCCTCGCCAATCCTCTTCAATAGGATGGCGGGACCACAAAACTACCATGTTAATGATTACCTCTGATAGTCACTTCCTCCAAAATTCCCTCGCCAATCCTTTCCAATAGGATGGTAGGACCACAAAACTATCACGTTAATGATTACCTCTGATAGTCAATGTTTTTTAAAAAAAATATCTTTCCAACATTGGCCTACCAAGTAATGTGCCTTTGTTTTCTTCATTGTCGTTATACTCCTAAGTCACTGAACGACATGATTATCCTAACGTCATCGTTTCCCCAAATGACGTTCGTTTTCTAACATTGGCCTACCAAGTGATGTGCCTTTGTTTTCTTTATTGTCGTTATACTCCTAAGTCACTGAACGACATGATTATCCTAACGTCGTCGTTTTCCCAAATGACGTTCGTTTTCCAACATTGGCCTACCAAGTGATGTGCCTTTGTTCTCATCATCGTTGTCATACTTTCATGTCACTGAACGACTTGATAATTTTCACACCGTCATTCCTACAAATGACGTTGTTTATGATATTGGCCCACCATGCGGTGTACCTCTGTCCCGATCACAGTCGTTATACTCTCACGTCACTGAATGACTTGATCATTTCCACATCGTCATTCACGCAAATGACGTTGTTCATCGATAGTGGCCTACCAAGCAATGAGCCCCTATCTTCCCCCTTGTTTCCAAATAGTGACCTGATGAGTTACTATACATCAATGATACCACATCATCCCAGCAGGCCTACCATGTGATGAGCCTCACTTTCAAAATACCAGGTTGAGTTGTTATATTGAACGACACAACCAAACTCTAACACTTAATCTAATGCCTTGAACGGCTAAGGATAGAGAAGAAATCTTAGCATTAAGTCTAAGAGAAACCTCTCAACAACTTACCATGCTAAGGGCAAAAGCATGGCTAGTCCAACTCAAACGACAGTTGGTAAAGACAAATCAAGTCCGTTGATAGCTGAGGATTTGCTAAAAATCCTAAGTCTTGATTGTCAGTCCCACATGAGTTTGATAAAGTTCACCCCGGAGCATTGAAGCTCGCCAAGAGGCCAAGCTCGCTAGGAGGCCAAGCTCGTCGTATAAGCCAAGCTCGCCACAATCAAGAGAGTTCAAAGTATTCCAGACCCATACAACCCAATTTGGGTCTGAAAACTTTGAAGGGAGTTTTGTAGACACTAAAAAGTGCCAAGAAATGAAGGAGAGTCGAACCTCACTACAAGTACGATGAGGGTCGTCACAACAACGAACCTCGTCTGGCAAACGAACCTCGTCAGATGGACAAATCTCGTCCGGTAGACAAACCTCGTCTGGCAGACGAACCTCGTCAGACAGACGAACCTCGTCTGGCAAACGAACCTCGTCAGGCGAACAATCCTCGTCCGGTAAATGAACATCGTCAGGCACCGTTTTAAAGGGCTACATTAAATGAGGGTTAATGACCAATAACTCATCCTTTTAAGGAGAGTTAATAACCACTAACTCATCCATTTAAATGGGAGTTAATGATCATTAACTCCCTCATTTAAAGGGAGTTAAAGCCCATTAACTCACTTCATAATACTCCCAAGCCTATAAATAGGCATGATCAACATGAAAGAAGAGGAGGAGATTGAGAGGCTAGTCAAAGAACCTATCTCTCCTCCACTGTTATGGATCTTTATAGATCATTGGCTAATCATTTGGTCTTAGAACGTTGAAGCTCATAACGAGCATGACGAGGGTCATTACTGGTCTTAGAACGTTGAAGCTCATAACGAGCATGACGAGGGTCATTACAATGATGAACCTCGTCTCAAATAACAACGCTTATCGTTGGAAACGAGGTTCGAATCTCATCATTGGAAATGAGACTTGACATCAAAGATGAAGCACGTCATTGGAAACGAGGTTCGAAGCTCGTCATTGGATACGAGGTTCGGAGTTCATCATCGGAGGTGAAGTTCGTCAATGAAAACAAAGCTTGTCATCAGATTTAAAGCTCGTCAGTGAAGACCAAGCTTATTATTAAAGAAGCTCATGAGGCTCGCCACGCAGCGAGGCTCGACATCAAAGACGAGGCTCGCCACGCAATGAGGCTCGACATCAAGGACGAGGTTCGCCAACGCAGTGAAGTTCGTCACCCACATTAAATCACGCTGTAACAGCCATGAAGACCCAGTCAGCCACGTGGGCTAAATTCAAGGAGTCAGTTACGCCACGACTCCACAATTGCAGCGCATCAGTTACGCCCACGACCCCACTATTGTAGCATGTCAGTTACGTGCTTAAAACCCTAGAAATAGCCATCGATGGCCAGGGAGAAAGGGGTTGGAAAATTATTTCTTGATTGGAGATTTTCAAGCTTGGACTTAGAGAAACATCAGAGCTTAAAGTTTCTGCACGTCAATCCAAAGTTTGAACCTCGATTCCAGCCGGTTAACCTACGTCAGAAGCTCTTGCGATCTTGGTCTGATCGTCAACGGGAGGCAAGCTCGACTCAAGCATCAGGAGAAGCATCCTTTCGCCACCTAGAACCCACCTTAAACAAAAGGAAAGCTAAATTAATCTTCTCTTCCTCTGTAATCGAGAGAGTGTGTGAGTGGTTGTAAGGGATTCATACTAAGTGATCGAATCCATTTTCTTAAAACAAGAAAATCAATCCCAACATCAATTTTTCGACCCTACAGAGTTTGGAATCTTACTAAGATTAATTATATTATCCTAATTAGGATTGAATTGAAGGAATTAATTGAATTGGGAAATCTAATTAGAATTTAAGTTAGAATTATAATAGGATTGAGCAAAATCAATCTCTATATATATTATATCAATCCATGAGTTTAACAACAATAAAAAAAGAAAAAAGAGAGATCTATATTCCACCATTATTAGAGGTGTGTAGTTTCAACCTATTGTAATTCTTCTTAAAAGAAATAAGATCTTCCCTCTTCTCCCCGTGGACGTACACGGATCATCTTGATCGCGTGGAACAACGTTAAATCTTGTTGTTTCCTTTGTCTTGATTGCTTGGTAGATTTAGGGTTTCTTGATTATTTATGTTTTATCTTCTGCGGCTTGAATACTCTAATAATTGGTATCAGAGCTACTATGACGATGAAGATGACAGCAATCAAGTTCGAGGTGGAGAAATTTGATGGCAAGTCGAATTTTCTCTTGTGGAAGATGTGTGTCACGACGTTACTCGTGAAGGAAGGGGTCCACCGATCCCTAGATAGTTTTAAGAAGAAGCCATCCACTTTGGATGAAGATGAGTGGAAAGACATGGATGTCAACGTAAAGGCTACGATTATCCTGTGCTTGTCAGATGAGGTGCTCTACAACGTTATGAACGAGAGCACGGCTACGACTATATGGTGCAAGTTGGAAAGCTTGTATATGACGAAGAGTTGATCAGATCAACTCTTCAAGAAAAAGCAGCTCTATGAACTTCGGATGAAGGACCTGCAACACTGGAACATCTTCAATTGGATTATTAGCAATTTGTTGGCTCTTGAGGTGAAGCTAGAAGAAGCAGACCAGCTCTTCTATTGCTGTGTTCGCTTCCACCCAGTTACAATCACTTGGCGACTACCATCATGTATAGGAAGGAGATGTTAGATCCTAGAGGGGGGGTGATTAGGGTCTTATGCTAATCTAATCCGATTTTCTACCAATTAATTCAAATATTATTCTGGCAAGATAGATATACAATATGATATGAACAAGAATATGCAATATGAACAAAAGAAAATATCCTAGCAATGAGATATACTATGAGATATATGTGAGGATATACAAATAACACAAGGGTAAACAATCTAAACTAGATAGTGGACAATATAAGCAACAAGCAATATACAAAGACGATATAAGATATGAACATAAAAATAAGTGCGCCAACAATCACAAACAAACGATATGTTCACAGAGTTCGATCACCACGACCTACATCTCCGCTCCTCACCTCGAAGAGATCTCCACTATCACAACCGGGTTTTCTACGCTCACTCGAATAACGTTTACACCGTATAATATTGGTTTTTAACACTCACCGATCAACATTCACAATCTCACAATATAACTACACTCCACACCCTCTAAGTGTTGATCTCTAGCCCGTGTCCTTCCTCAAGTACTCGGAATTACCACCTCTCTCTAGGCTTTACTACCGACCTCACTCCTCTTGGAAGCGACCTCGTCTCTCACCACACACTCCTCTCGGTGTACGAGTGTAATACAAAGTGAATCTTACAATAAGCACAATACAACAAATGATTGTTCTCTAATATGGATGAGAACTCAATGTAAGCCCATACTCAATGATATACTCCCCACAACCTAAATTATACTATGTATGGAATACTATAAGCTCAATAGTTGTGTGTGTACAAAATTAAATAAATCAAAACAAAACTCAATTATGAAATCTAGCTTAATAAAAATGATTAACAATCGAATATATAAATGTAAAGCTATAATTGAGTTTAGAAACACTTCTCTAAGAACAAGAAGGAGAGATTGGAAGATTGAAAGCCCAAACCGAAATTGATCTCCTCTTGTGAAACCTTCTTCACACTTAAACAAACTTGAAAAGAAACTTAAAGCACACTTAAAAACTCTTAAACTTCTTTTAAAACTTTTCTCTTGGATCAATAGAACTGAGGATATGTGGGGTATTTATAGGAACCCTAAAGCCAAGAGAAAACAAGGCAAAAAGACCAAAAACCCAAAAGAAAACAAAGCTAAAAAATAGCTGTTACTGTGCAACGGACACTTTATGGGTCGACTCATAAAAATCATGGATCGACTCATAACCTAGCCGTTATAGGCTAAAAACAGCTTATGGGTCGACTCATAAAATTTATGAGTCGACTCATCATGCATGAGTCGACTCATGAAGTCATGGGTCGACTCATCAGAAACAAAACACACTTTCCAGCACAGTTTATGAGTCGACTTATGACAGGCATGAGTCGACTCATGATGTTATGAGTCAACTCATCAGAAACAAAATATAAACTACACAACAGTTTATGAGTCGACTCAACACTGTTCATGAGTCGACTCAAGACATGCACACAGCCTGTTTTAAACAGTACATGACAACTTAAAACAGAGTTTAAAAATATCAAATAAATTCCAAAAAATATAAAACTTTGCAGAATGCTTGTAAACATAAAAATGAACATGTTACAAAAACTGGTTTTCAAAAAGCATTCCTCATTTGTGAAAACTCATTATTTTTCAAAATAGTCCAAAACATGAAAACATGAGATACTTGAATTTTGATGTTTTGACATAAACCAAGTTTTGAAACTTTATAAAATAATTTTATAGAATTAAAGAAAGATGTAAACTATTGTTATGAAGTCTATAAATAAATTACTCAATATTTTCACAAATTCATATTTATATAAACATGAAAACCAAAAACCAAAACGTGTATATATATAACTATATATATAAGAAACCAAAACTTATATGTGTGTAAGTGATTGAGCTTAAAGTATCAACATACATAATATAAATCTAAACTAAATATATCCAAACTATGATCTTTATCTTCAATAAGTTTTTCTTGGTAAACTTGCGGATGAAGCTTAAACTTAGATCTTCAACTTGAATTGCATTGCTTCACTCCACTATTTCCGCCAACCTCCATTTGATATGATCGTTATGGTGCAATTCCATCTAATCTCGAACTTGTTGTTTATCTACAATAAATAGATAAATACAAACACTAGACAAATAACATTAGTGATAAATTGTTTGTTAAACATCATTAAAACAAAGAGGCAAACAATCTCCCCCTTTTTGATGATGACAAACAATTTACAAAAATAATATATGCATGAAAGGAAATGAATCCCTTTTTGATGATGACAAACAATTTACAAAAATAATATATGCATGAAAGGAAATGAATATACAATATTATAATTATCATGCATATAAACAAAAAGAATATACTCATAATATTTCTTCTCCTTTGACAACATCAAAAAGGGGAATCCAACAAGAATGAAGAAAGCGAAAGCTCCCCCTATCAATATACATGGGTGAGTATAAAAATAATAATAGAAAAGAAAAGACTCCCCCTATCAAAATGACTCATAGGATACATGAAATGAATGCTAAGGCAAGCATGTGAGCAAGCATAAATGAAAAATATGCTAAATTTAACTCACATACAAGAAGAAAATGAGAACACATATAGATATGTCATTATGAAGATAGTGTCTCATTATACTAACATAAAAATCATGTATAAGAATAGATTTATGAAATCAAAAGAAGAGAAACATGAGAATCATGAAAAAAGAGTTTTCAAATGAAAACAAATCACTCAATTGAAATCATAAATCAAGATTTAAGTCCAAGAATAATGTTTGATCAATAAAGAAAGCTTTCTTTGTAGAACTTGATCAAACCACATATAGAATGCATTGTAAGGCACAATTGAAATTTGAATCATCTATTTGTGCTATATAATAAATTCAAAAGAACAAATCAAAACAAAATTTTTATAGTTCAAAAATAAGATTACAAAACGTACAAGAATCGTGAACTATGAAAAAAATCATCTTTAAAAGTATAAAACCAAATCATTATTGATTTTCACAAATGAGAGAAGCAACCATATCAAGCTCTTGAGCTTGTTTCAACCCATATAGATATTTTTAGCACCCGGTAAACAAGGTTTGGGAATAAACACCCAATAAATCCGGGGGTTATATAAACACAAACCTCTCATCAAAAGCAAAACTAATAATCATGAAAACAAAGGAATTGATCAAAGAAAAATTATTTTCATATTAAAAGTTTTCAAAGCATATTTTATAAAACCAAGAAAAAGAAAAATAAAAACACTAAAATTTTTGGTTTAAAAATCATTTTGGTATCCAAGCATTCTTGGTGCCGGATTATTTAGGGACATGACCCCTATCAATAAAGCTCAAAGCCTTAGGGTTATGATCCCTCTTGGGTATATGTGGTGCACTAACATGGTCAAAGCAATATTCACTCAAATGACCCTTTCGATTGTAATATGTGTAATGAAAGAGATCCATTTGTTGTTGTGGACCATTAGCTCGTGCACGGGAACCATTTGCAAACAAAGATTTTTCTTTTAAATTGTTTTGCAAATGAGAAACATCATTAAACAAATGTGGTCTATTTGAGAAATTTGATAAGTTTGAATATGTTTTTAAGTCATAATAAAACTTCGCCAAATGGTCAAATCTACCACAAATATCATATTAAAACACATGTGGTCTACTAGAAACATTTGGCAAATGTGATTTTCTTTTCAAATCAAAACAATACTTGGCCAAATGACCAAAACGACCACAATGATCACATTTAAACACATGAGCATGCTTATGATGAACTTTATGAGTGTGTGCATGTACATGTGTGTGTGATGAAGAAGCCTTACGAGATGCACAAGAAGCATTAGCCTTAGAAGATTTGTGTGCATCATAGCAAAATTTAGCAATGTGACCTTTACGATCGCAAATTGAGCATTTGTAAACTTTGTTATACAAGTGTGCATAGTATATAGGTGACTTTGTAGCACTAGATTTAGCACACTTGTCCATAAGTTTCTTATGGTTATCAATGCATATTCTCAAAGTTGAATCTAAAGATGAAATGCGTTTATTCACAAGATTCAAATCTTTATTATTGGGCACATATGTATTTTTATTAGAAGTAGAATATAAATAGTCATTTATAAAAGAAGCAGTATCATATTTTATGTTCTCAACTTCTCACATGGTATTACTTTTGTCATGAGTCAAGTTAGAAATATCCAATTTTAAATTATTATTTTTCAAATTTAACATATCATAGTTTTCTTTAAGATCATTATTTTCTTGAATAATAATATTAAATTTGGAAGCTAACTTCTCATGATCGGATTTTAATACACCATGCTTGTTTTGTAAATCAATAAAATCTTTATGCAATTTGTTATAGGCATGCAATAATCTCTTAGATGCACAAACAAGTTCATCATTATGTAAATCATTAATAGATTCGAACTCGCAAAACTCACTAGGGCTATCGCCTAGTGGCCGTGTGCATGAAAATGAAGTTCCACATGAACTAGAAGCGGAATTCTCCAAAACTTATTGGATTGTCTCCAAATTCCCTTGATGTGATTCTATAAGTTTCCACAATGTGTAAGCACTATTAAAAGAATCAAGCTTGTTAGAAAAAGATGAATCGAACGCATTATGTAAAAATTCTAACAAAAGATTGTTCATGGTAAACATTTTATGATCATCTTTACTCCACTTGGATTTCTCCAAAGTGGGTACAATATAAGTGCAATCTATAATTTCTCATAAATCAAAATATCTAGATCGAATAAAAAGTTTGAATCTAACACACCATTGAGCATAGAAAAAATTATCCAAACGAGGAGCAATATTAATGGCATAACCTAAACTAGGTGCATTGTGCATATCCATAATGTATATATATGCAAGCAAGATACAAATAAAATCAAAACAAGATTAGCACAAAAGATAACTTGGATCTTTAACTCAAGGTGATTAGACCTTAAATCAAAAAGCACCAAGCTCTAATACCAATTGTTAGACCCTATAGGGGGGTGATTAGGTTTTATACTAATCTAATCCGATTTTATGTAAATTAAAACTAATTCAAATATTATTCTTGTAAGATAGATATACAATATGATATGAGCAAGAAATACAATATGAACAAAGGAAAATATCCTAATAATGAGATATATTATGAGATATATGTGAGGATATACAAATAATATAAGGGTAAATAATCTAAACTAGATAGTGGGCAATATAAGCAACAAGCAATATACAAAGGCGATATAAGATATGAACATAAAAATAAGTGCGCCAACAATTACAAACAAACGATATGTTCACGAAGTTCGGTCCCCACGACCTATGTCTCTGCTCCTCACCTCGAGGAGATCTCCACTATCACAATCGGATTTTCTACGCTCACCCGAATAACATTTATAGGCTAAAAATAGCTAATGGGTCGACTCATAAAATTCATGAGTCGACTCATCATGCATGATGAGTCGACTCATGAAGTTATGGGTCCACTCATCAGAAACAAAACACATTTTTCAGCACAGTTTATGAGTCGACTTATGACAGGCATGAGTCGACTCAACCTGTCTGGATCGACTCATTATGTTATGAGTCAACTCATCAGAAACAAAATATAAACTACAAAAAAGTTTATGAGTCGACTCAACGTTATTCATGAGTCGACTCAAGACATGCACACAACCTGTTTTAAACAGTACATGATAACTTTGGAGAATGCTTGTAAACATAAAAATGAACATGTTACAAAAACTGGTTTTCAAAAAGCATTCCTCATTTGTGAAAACTCATCATTTTTCAAAATAGTCCAAAACATGAAAACATGAGATACTTGAATTTTGATGTTTTGACATAAACCAAGTTTTAAAACTTTATAAAATGATTTTATAGACTTAAAGAAAGATGTAAAATATTTTTATGAAGTCTATAAACAAATTACTCAATATTTTTACAAATGCATATTTATATAAACATGAAAACCAAAAACCAAAACGTGTATATATATATATATATATAACTGTATATATATAAGAAACCAAAACTTATATGTGTGTAAGTGATTGAGCTTAAAGTATCAACACACATAATATAAACCTAAACTAAATATACCAAAGCTATGATCTTGATCTTCAATAAGCTCTTCTTGGTAAACTTACGGATGGAGCTTGAACTTGGATCTTCAACTTGAATTGCATTGCTTCACTCCACTATTTCCGCCAACCTCCATTTGATATGATCGTTATGACGCAATTTTATCCAACCTTCAACTTGTTGTTTGTCTACAATAAATAGATAAACACAAACACTAGACAAATAACATTAGTGATAAATTATTTGTTAAACATCATCAAAACAAAGAGGCCAACAGAAGAGTTGGAGGATCATCTTGGTGCTTTAGAATAATGAACTCATTAGGAAGAAGGACACCATGGAGGAATCTTCAGGTCTAGTGGCCAATGTAAAGTAAGGGACGTCGAAGAGCAAGGAGCCGGTAAAGGCTTAATTAGAACTACAAAAATTATTGATCTTACAATGGAAACATGATAGATTTAGAGCATGTCTGGCAACTCTAGTTAAATTGCTTTAATGGAAGAATATCAATTCAAGTTTAAAGTCTAATTTAGCAAATAACTGGACCAGAAGTCACATTGATTTTGTCAGGCCAATTCAAAATCGATTCAGAATTGGTCCACCCGATTTTGAATCAAATTGAGATATCTTCAATTTTGCCAAATTGAGATTCACAAATTTTAATATGAGAAGAAAATCAAAAAGAAAAAAAGTTAAGGTTGCAAGATGTAGACACTTATAACTATGAAGAAATCGAAGCGCAACATAATTCAATTGCATTTTGTTTTTTTCACTTTTCTGGTAAGAGGCTGTTTGGTTCACTTAAAAGAGTCCCGAAAACCCATTTCCTCCATCTGACAACAGTGCCACCTCGATAAAACTCATTCTAGGGTTTTTTTTTTCTCCGCTTTGGTTCGCTTCTTCTCCTCATCCTTCCAGCCGCGGAAATCCCCTCCACCTAAGCTCTTCGTCTTTTTCCCATTTCCCTCAAAAATGAGAGGAAATCGATGTAAAATAGCCTAAAATCTGTACTATTGTCAGATCTGTAATCTATTTGGGCAAAACTTGTTGATGGTTAGGGTTACCACCGCTTTCCCTCGTTTTTTTTCACTCTTCACGCCACGATTCCTCTCCGATGCCTGCGGGAGTTTTGAAGTGTTGATTTCGTGCTTAATTTTTTATTTATCAAGCCTCAGGTCCTCAAATTCATATTTTTGCTAGATCTTGCTAAAAAGTCAACGCCTTTATTGGGAAAATTTGGTATTTTTGCTGAATTTTTGCTGGATCTTGCTAAAACGACAATCTAAGGTATGATTTCTGCAAGTTTTAGAAATATTGTGATGAAATTTGGATGTTGTAATTTTTTAAAATTATTCTAAAATTTTCATGTTCTTATGATATTGTGTTTTTTAGAGTTGTGCACTTATTTTTGAGTAAATTTTAAGGAATTATTTGAAGTTTAATCATTTTTTGACAAGGATTGATATGTTGACTAGTTATAGGGATGAGTTTAATCTTGCAACTAAACCTAGCTCAAAAAATCTTAACGGCCTACATATGGCTGCGACATTTTACCTATCTTGGATTTTAAACCAATTTTACTATGACCAATCGACATTGAAATAAAGCTTCATTTTTTTATCATAATTTTTTTTAAATATTCTTACTTTTGATGATGGTGCAGATGAAGATTCACCAAAATATTTAATTTTCTTACTCATATTTTTTCCTAGTTAGTATTTTGGTATGCAAACGTTGCATTTTATAGATGTATATGAACTGGCATGTTTACTTGGTGGTTGGATGTTGAATCTAACAATATTTATTTGGATCAGTAAATATTCTGCTAGTTTTGCCCATGGTTTTGAAGAGCTCATGGTTTTGAAACCTAACTGGTTTTGTTTCTTGTAGTTGACTCAACTACTCAGTCTCAATTTTGATATTTCCAGGTTTGATGCGATCTTTCATGTCATATAGATATTTATGACTAATTACGTTGTTTATAGGTTTTTATAGGTTTCATAAGAATTTTTCGCTAATTCAGGTATGTATTTTATAAAATTATGAATAATCATGTTATTACAAACTTCGTGTGATTTTTTCATGTCAAACAAGTTTTGTGTAATTTTTTCATGTCAAACAGATATTTTTCATGTGAAATCATGTACGTAGTTCATAATAGTTATGATAATCATGTTATTACATGTTTCGTATGGTTTTTTATGTCAATAAGATATCTATAACGAATTCAGTTATTTGCTGATTTTTCATATTATATTTGCACTTTTATTTTAGTAAGATTACCTCCCACAAGGATCACAAATAAATTTATCTTTAGTGAATGATAAACTTACCATGATGATCATATATACATTTCCTTGCACACTTCAATACTAACCAAATACAAGAAAAGCAAAAATATCTAATCAACAAAATGTTTTAAGGCCCCCCAAAAAAAAATCGGATGTGACCCAGCCCCCCATACTTTTTCCCTTATGTTTCAGCCCTTTCACATTCTCCCAGAAATTTTTTTTCCGAAATTACCCTTCCCCTCTTCTTCTTCTTCTTCTTCTCCTCTGCCTCCTCTCCCCTCTCTTCTTCTTCTTCTTCTCCTCCTCTTCTTCTTCTCCAGACCCTTTTATTTAAACAAAAGAGGCAGTGTTTACTAAACCATCCCTGTAGTCTCTTTTAACCCCATCCTCTGCTACTAATGAATCACAAGAGGCCACAATTTTTGAGATCCGCTAGCTACTAAAGATTCTCTCTCTCTCTCTCATCTCTAAATTTTCCGATGGCGGAGGTGGCGCCTCGCGAGAGCGATGGAATCCCAGGCGAGCCCTCGGACGCCGTGGTGTTTGTCGGGATCTCTCTCGTTCTCGGAATCGCTTCAAGGCACGTGCTTCGGGGGGCTAGAGTTCCGTACACCGTCGCTCTTCTCATCATCGGCATTGTCATGGGATCTCTAGGTTAATTATTCTCTCTCTGTGTTTTTTGGATGTTAATTTGAGTACAACAGTAGTTTCTCTGTAATTAACTTGAGTTCCTTTGATTAAGTTGATATGGCAGTTTTATATTTTTGATGATTGATGTTTGGTTGTTAAGGCTTTTTTTGCCTTAATTATGTGATTTGTGAATTGACTTAAGGTTTCCACCCCTTGTGAATTGCCTTAAGTAAACTGACGCCTGATGGCTTTTCAGGCTTTAATGATGATGATTATTATTTCTTTTCATTAGAAATAGAGTTAAATTGAGTGTTTTGATGTTGAATTATGTCAACGTATTGAGGATTTGATGTGGATCTGTTCTTTATCTTGATTTCTTGCAGATGAGATTTCTTGCACACAAGGTGTTTGATATAATGCATTGGTGAGAACAAATGGTTTTATTAGAGAGAATGACTCAATCTCAGGTGTGTGTTATAATTTGATGGAATTAAACAAGATTTGAGACTGATGAAAAAAATCTATGCAGGTGAAAACCCAGAGATGATTAGTTGTTCAGAATAATAGTTTTGATTTGTCTTAGTGAGTGCATTCTGTGGTGAGAGAGGAATGGACAGTTAAAATTTTTGATAAGGGAATGCTCTATGAAGGAGTGCCTGAAGATAGAATGGTGAAGCTTCTTCAGATTGCATTAAAGTGCATATACAAATCTGCCGATGCTCGACCAACTATGAGTCAAGTTGCCGAGATGATACATTCATTGAAGGAAGAAGATGATAGATCTGTTGTGTCTGAAATTGATTCAAGAGATGCTTAAAATTGGGGAGTTTGTTTTTATAATGTCCTGGAATTTATGTATATGTTCCGTTTGACTATTATCATTTGCTAGTGTATATGTGTTGGTCACATATGAGGAGGTGGAAAACATTGTTTATTTGTTACACTGATGACATAGGTGATATTAGTCCAAATGGTGCTTTCAAGCTCAAATTTAATCCTAGTATGTTGACTTTTAGCAGAACGTGTTAACTTTCATCCTAGTATGTTAACTTTTCATATTGAATGTTAACTTTTGCTGCTTTATGTTAACTTTCATCCAAACCTGTTAACTTTCACTGCTTTATTTTCGTAGAAACGTTTAAAAAAAGCTATGAATGTAATTGGTGATTGGTGTGGATTGCTTATTAGTACAATACTTTTGGTAGAGCAATGTAGGTTGTCAAGACTTGTGTAGCACATTGTATTATATTTTTATAATATCTAAGATTGTAAGTCTAATCTCAGGTTTTTTTCAAGCAATATCAGCTGTAAGAATGTAAAAAATTTTATTATAGTGAACATTAACATGTTTGAAAGTTAACATGTTATGATTAATGTTAACATGTTCAGTTAAATATTAACATATTATGGTAAAAGTTAACATGTAATAGTAAATGCTAACATATTATGCTGAAATTTAACATGTTCAACTAAAAGTTAACATGTTACGAAGAGAACTAACATATAATGATGAAAGTTAATATGATTTATGAAGAAAGTTAACATGTTATTATGAAAGTTAACATGTAACAGTGAAAGTTAACATATTATGATGAACATTAACATGTTCAGCTGAAAGTTAACATGTTACGATGAGAGTTAACATATAATGATAAAAGTTAACATAATTTATGAAGAAAGTTAACATATAATGAGATTTAATAGTGTATTGTAACTTGAAGATTATATACATGATTTGTATATATTATGTACACAATAACCTCAAGATTATGTACATATTATGTATCATAATATTCAGGTTTTGATAAACATAATTTATATATAATCTTCAGTTTATTATGCACATCAAGTTCTATTTGAAAGAAGTTGTACATATTCACATGACAACCACAATATATTTCACATACAATCGTAACAAATTACACCAAAATTGATCACTAAATAGACACAATACATTTCATTAAATTTTAATCTAAGTACAACCAAACCATAAGAACACATAGTATAATCAACTAAACAATGAAGCATAACATGTTACAAGCAATTCTGGATGCAACATAAGGATCATCAGTACAACAATCTTAGAATTGAGTAGTAGTCACTGGAGGATGCTTCGACATTCCACAACCATAAAAATTATAACACACGTTTGAGATTGAACCATTCTTTCCAATAAAACCATTTCTTCTCACCGAGATATTATATCAAACACCTTGTGTGCAAGCAATCCCCATCAGTTTGGGCTTCAAAGACCAATCGAATATCTTCCCAAATCGAGCCAATATCCCTCTGCATCCCAAATCATCTCATATTCACAATCCTCGTCATCCTTCTCTTTAGATGAAACTACCAAGTTCCTTCCAATCGATTTGATAGAATTCATGCATTCGCTCAACCATGTTAAAAAGAAATAGCAATATATGATGGATATATTAGAATACTGAGTCACCTCCAGCTGTGATTAATGCTTTACTAACCCAAGGATCACTTTGTTCTTCGTCTGTTTAGATAAAGAAAAAGTAGTCAAACAGCTAGCAATTCCAAGCAATAAATCAAAATAGGAAAATTGTTAAACATTAGCAATTTAGCATCAATCTCATCGAATCACCTCCAGCCACGTGTGGCACCCTGCTAGCCCCTAGATCAGCTCATTCTTCTTGCCATGTTAAAGGTTGAGACAGAAAAGACAATCAACAGGCTTGTACATGATATTCCAACTAGAAAAGAAGAAAAATAGAAGAAAGTATTGGTGATGTTAGGATGCTTTTAATTTGCCATCCACAACAGCTGTCAGTTGGCTATCCCATCGATCAAGCCCATCTTGAGTACCAAAAAAATGGATGTGTGAATATTACAGAGAAAATCATAAGAATATTAGCTTATGCAGAACTTCAAAATGAGCAAGATGTCTTTTACTTAAGGCAATTCACAAGGGGTGGAAACCTTAAGTCAATTCACAAATCACATAATTAAGGCAAAAAAAGCCTTAACAACCAAACATCAATCATCAAAACGATAAAACTGCGATATCAGCTTAATCAAAGGAACTCAAGTTAATTACAGAGAAACTACTGTTGTACTCAAATTAACATCCAAAAAACACAGAGAGAGAATAATTAACCTAGAGATCCCATGACAATGCCGATGATGAGAAGAGCGACGGTGTACGGAACTCTAGCCCCCCGAAGCACGTGCCTTGAAGCGATTCCGAGAACGAGAGAGATCCCGACAAACACCACGGCGTCCGAGGGCTCGCCTGGGATTCCATCGCTCTCGCGAGGCGCCACCTCCGCCATCGGAAAATTTAGAGATGAGAGAGAGAGAGAGAGAGAGAGAGAGAGAGAGAGAGAGAGAGAGAATTTAGAGATGAGAGAGAGAGAGAGAATCTTTAGTAGCTAGCGGATCTCAAAAATTGTGGCCTCTTGTGATTCATTAGTAGCAGAGGATGGGGTTAAAAGAGACTACAGGGATGGTTTAGTAAACACTGCCTCTTTTGTTTAATTAAAAGGGTCTGGAGAAGAAGAAGAGGAGGAGAAGAAGAAGAAGAAGAGAGGGGAGAGGAGGCAGAGGAGAAGAAGAAGAAGAGGGGAAGGGTAATTTCGGGAAAAAAATTTCTGGGAGAATGTGAAAGGGCTGAAACATAAGGGAAAAAGTATGGGGGGCTGGGTCACATCCGATTTTTTTTGGGGGGGCCTTAAAACATTTTTCCCAAGTTTTTTTCTTGTTTTGATACTAACCAAACACAAGAAAAATATATATATAAATTTCCCATCATATTTTATGTGTGAACCACACCCACATAATTGTGTTTCCTAATATATGGAAACTAACCAAATAGTCCCCAAATAAAAGAACTTTTAAAAAAGTCTTAAAAGAAGTCAGCAACTCTCTGCTTTCACCGCCGACTGCGGAAACAGCGGCAGGCGTTCGTGGGTCCCACAGCAGAGAAGGGAAGCGGGGTAGCGGTGGGATCGACAGCCCTGCGCGCGCACCCATATACCCAACGATTTTTGACCTGGCTCTCTCTCTCCCCTCCTACCCTTTATTTTAAAAAATAAAAGTAAAATAAATAGCATTAAAAAATAGTATAGCTCCAAATAAATAGCTATGTAATCGTGACTCTCGAGGACTGCTCACAAAAGAGACAGAAACAGAGAGGTGCAGAGAAAGGGTAGCCGAGATTTTTACCCTGAGTTTTTGTGAGGTGGGTGGAGTTTTGAGATCATTTTCTTGGGTTCTCGATTTCTTACATTATTTTCTTGAATTTGAGATTTATTGGGTGATATGGCCTAGATTTTGTTAGTCTTTTAAAGAGAGTTTTCTGGCCCTTTTCCTCTGTTTTATGTTCTGAGGTTGGATTTCGGTCCTCTGTTCTCCGTTATGAGTTGTGTTGATATTAGATTTTTATTTATTTATTTATTGGGATTGCTGTAATGGACTAAGCGATGTATTCTGATTGGGGTTCTTTAAATTTTACTCTTTTTTTAACTCCAGATATCAAGGACATGCAACTCCCTGGCCAAGGAATTGGATTCATGGGGATTTATGAAGAATATACTGGGATTTATTTATTTGGGAATTATCAGCTCCGGGCCTTAGTTTTATAAGGAAAGAGATTCTCTTGTAAATTATTGGAGGAGCAAATGTCACTAAGTTTTTTGATTTTATCTGCCTGCATGATTCTCTGTTAATTAAAACTGAATTCTGTTAGCCAGTTGTGTGATCTGTGATGGTCGTGTTGCTGTCATCTTTTTTGGTTTGCAACTGTTAGCGGATTTATGTGCATTTAAAAATTTCTTTGTCGGTTAGTTTTTTTGTTAAAAAATATTTTTCTTGAATCAATGAGTACGTTTCATTTCCATGCTATATACTATGTCAAAAATTTTCTTTAATTTCAATGTTATTATAACTTGTTTTGAACTTTTTTTTTGGGCCCCTTTATTTATTAACTGCAGGTACAAATTCAGTGCTAAAGGCAACTTGTTGTGAAGTTTTGTTTTGGTGAAGGTTGCTGTTTTGATGGGCTGTGTATGTGTAAAGCCTGTCAAGCACACGCCTGGATATGAGGATCCTGTTATTCTTGCTTCTGAGACAACTTGTGCGTGTCTGTACTAACTCTCTCTTATAATTCCAGGCTTGATCAGGGGATATATTAATATGTTTTATGTGTAATTCTAGATCGAGATTTATTCGCTTTTAGGATTTACAAATTGATGTGTATCATTAACTGTTAAATGCTAACTTAAATAGTTATATAATTGATAGGGAGATCCAGTATACTGATAATTGTATACAAAGCAGGATTCTGACCTTCGTTGCGCTAAATGCAAATTACAAGTAATTTGCACTTAATGGACTTGTTGATGATGGGCTACTAAACTGTGTATCCATGGTGATTTCAGTATCATGAAGCTAATCACATACATCGATCGCTCAATATTTGTTGCCAGTGATTTTAGATCCTCTAAAAGCCAGCTACGTGACTTATTGCAGGCCTTCAATTTTGTTGGTTATGATTTAAGGAATATATTCTCAATTTGAAACCTCACCATTGGGTTCAGTACGTAAATTCCAGTTCAGATTCTACTTGAAACACCAAGTATCTGTACATAGTGAGCATATGCAGTCATGGTGTGTGTTCAGATATACATAGATATTGTTATATGTATATATGCAGTGCTAATGCATACACACAGACGTATATATTACACCCATACATGTATTGTGTACATTATATCTGTATGTATTTATGAGTATTCATTTAGTTTATGCTACTTCTGGATTTCCTCATAGTTTGTTCATTTTCTTATACTTTGTTTTTATCTGAGTGCAGTTACTGTAAGTGAAGTAGAGGCGTTGTACGAACTGTTCAAAAAAATAAGTCATTCGATAATTAAAGATGGCCTTATACATAAGGTATTTTTTCACCCACTATGTAATTATGAGCAGTTAGAGTTATACAGAAGGGTATTGTTTTTTCTTATGCGATTACTTTCAATAAGCAGGAGGAATTCCAACTTGCACTCTTCAGGAATAGCAATAAGAAGAATCTCTTCGCAGACAGGGTCAGTTTTTCATTCATTTCCTCCCTTTACTTGATTATATATAGAGATCATTACTTTATTCTGCCTGTCTTTGGGTAAGATGAAAAGACAAAATAAATTGACAACAAAACTCTGAATTATCATCATTCATATAAACTCTATCCTTTTTAAGATCAAGTGTGCTGCAGCACAGATTATACTCTGTGTAAAATTCATGGCAGACATGCTGTTTTTCTATTTTCAAGAATTAAGAAATTTCAATGTGGCTTTTTGTGCAGGTATTCGACTTGTTTGATGCCAAACGCAATGGTGTTATTGATTTTGGAGAATTTGTTCGATCTTTAAGCATCTTCCACCCTGACACGGAGAAAACAGAAAAAATTTCATGTATGTAACTTTTGTCAATTACAGCTTATATATTAGTTATTTTAGATGTTTGGCAAATGTGTCATGCCTTCAGAGTTGGGTACTTCGGGAGTAGATCGAATTTCATGGTTTTGAGTTGTTGATCAGGTTCCTTTGGTTAGGAGGTTCTGATGTTAACAAGTTGCTTGTTTGATATTGTTTTCCAAAATTCTGACTTTCTTCTATTGTCATGTACTTTAGAGTATTTCTAACAGCTTCTGCTTTTGTTGTTGTAGTTGCATTTAGGTTGTATGACTTAAGGCATACTGGCTTCATTGAACCTGATGAGGTAGAAATGATAATTTCATTCTTTTGGGTTTTCTTTTACATCTGTATGTTTTTTTTAACTGCATTTCAAGTCTCTCCAATATGTCTTTCCTGTATGAAGTCGTTCTAAGAAACTAACATTTGTCATTCTCTATTGCTCTGAGCAGTTAAAGGAGATGGTGCTGGCTCTTTTAAATGAATCAGATTTATGCCTTTCAGATGATGTAGTCCAACAAATAGTCGATAAGGTGAGGATTTGTCTTGTGCATTCATGTATTTTGGCTACATCAGGAAAAACCTTTTAATTGGTCTTATGAGGCACTTATTTATTGTTGTTCACCTTTATAGACCTTCGCCGAGGCAGATAAAAAGGGTGATGGAAAGATAGATCCAGATGAATGGAAAGAATTTGTAGTTCAAAATCCTTCATTACTTAAGAACATGACCCTCCCGTATTTAAAGTAAGTCGTCAATCCTTCTGGCAAGTCGTATATTTTGATTTAAATAAAATCTCAAAACATTTTGAAGATCTCTTGATTCATGGTGTTGATGTCAATTTTCAGGGACATAACCATGGCGTTTCCGAGCTTTGTCATGAAATCAGAAGTAAATGACGACGAAATGATGTAATTGTTAAAAAGACTGATGTTGTCGAATGCAAACCTACATCACAAGGGAAAATGCCTCTTTGGAGCTCAGGTTTTCGGTTGAGCTCCTACAATGACAACGATAACAAAGAGTCAGTGATCTGCTTTTGATCCGTAGCAGATTTAGCAACTCGCACGTCGCAGCAAAATTTTTAGAATGAGGATCCTTAAAGGTGCTGCATATGCTACTCCCCTAATCTCACACTATCTTTCAGTTGTTACTGATGGGGGGAAGGAGCAATTCATGTGTATAGTTTTGACTTGAGGTTGTATGAAACATGTGTTCGGTTAATGAAAATTTTGAGGTTCTGATATATACCTACATATCGTCCAAGTTATTATCTATCATATTGTTGGGGATTCGAAACAATCAATCGAATCATTGCCTTTCCGGACCTTGTGTTAAAAGTAGGAAAGTAGGAATAATACCACAAATAAAGATCTAACCTTGTAAAAATAGTAAAGGAGACGAACACACAGATTTAACGAGGTTCGGCAACGTGCCTACGTCCTCGGGAGCCACACCACACAATCTCTTTTATTAATTGAAGAAGAATACAAGCTCTCAAACTAGGGTTTTATCTCTCTAATATTCTCTCTTTTTTTGCAGTCAAAAAGCTCTCTTTTTGTGTCTTACAAACCCTAAAAACGTTTGGGTATTTATAACAAACTCCAGCCAAACAGGATTCCTAAACAGTATAGGAAACAGGGAAACAGCGTCGCGGTCGACCGTCGTACCAAGGTCGGTCGACCGGCCAGAGAGAAAAATCCATTACAGTGTCCTGTGCACATTTGCGGTCGATCACAGCGGCCACGCCTGTCGACCAACCAGAGCGAAAAATCCTTCTCAGTCCTGCAGTGCACGCGGTCGACCGGATCTGCCACTGCGGTTGACCGCACAGTCTTCTGACTGTTTTCTTCGTCTTTTCGATTGCAGCTTCGGGTCTACACACTTAGACTAACAATCTTCCACTTGGAGACCAAAGCCCTATCAACGAGCTCACCCGAACTCTCCTCTTCTTTGCATGTATCTTTTCCCTGAAAAATTCTTTCTTCAATCAACATCCCGGCGATCGCGTCGATCCTTGTAGTGTGGCTCCGCCTTCGTCTTCTACTCGTGAATGTCAACTGAAGTTGCGCACAACTCTAGTTTCTCAATGGTGACTGTCTTTGTCAACATGTCCATCGGATTTTAACTCTCCAAAATTTTCATTAAGTGTAACTTTCCGTCCTCGATCAGCGAGCGTATGAAATGGTATCGTACATCGATATGCTTCGTTCTGGCATGATATACTGGATTCTTAGCAAGATGTATAGCGCTCTGGCTATCACAATAAAGTACTCCTCTCCCTTACTTTAGATCCAACTCTTCCAAGCACCCGTTCAACCAGATCATCTCCTTGCTTGCTTCAGTCACCGCGACATACTCAGCCTCGGTTGTAGACAAAGTTACAATCTTCTACAGTCGTGAGACCCAGCTCATTGCTGTCGACGCTAAGGTATAAACATACCCCGTGGTGCTTCGCCTCGTATCATGATCACCGGCGAAGTCCGCATCCACGTATCCCTATAGCACCAACTCCTTTCTCCTGAAACATAGTGGTTTGTTTGTTGTCCCCCTCAAGTACAGCATTATCCACTTCACGGCCTTCCAATGCTGCTTCCCTGGATTGCTTACAAATCTTCTCACAACTCCCACTGCATGGGCGATGTCCGGCCTCGTGCAAACCATCGCGTACATGAGACTCCCAATGGCCGAAGAATATGGCACACTGTTCATATGTTCTCTATCTGCATCTGTCTTAGGCGATTGCTCCTCAGATAGCTTGAACTAACTTTCAAGGGGTGTGCTAACAACTTTAGCATTCTGCATGTTGAACCTCTGAAGTACCTTCTAAATGTATTCAGCTTGGCTTAATCTTAATGTCCCTTCAGCTTCATCCTTACTGATTCACATCCCTAGAATCTGCTTCGCTGCGCCCAGATCCTTCATTGTAAATTCCTTTGCTAGCTGCTTCTTTAAACTGTTTATCTCTTCCAAACATAGTCCTGCTACCAACATGTCATCAACATATAATAACAAAATAATGAAGCTGGACTCGAACCTTTTGAAATAACAGCAATGATCCGAATTACATCTTTTGTAGCCATTGTTCTGCATGAAGTTATCAAACTTCTTATACCACTGTCTCGGAGCCTGTTTCAAACCATATAAGCTCTTCTTGAGCTTGCACACCATCTCTTCCTTTCCTTCTCAATGAAGCTAACAGGCTGCTTCATGTAGATTTCTTCATCCAAGTCACCATGAAAAAAGGCAGTCTTCACATCCAACTGCTCAAGAAAGAGATCTTCTGCAGTCACCAAGCTCAACATCACTCTGATGGTAGTGAGCATCACGACAGGCAAAAATATCTCCGTGTAGTCCACTCATTCCCGCTGTTGAAACCCCTCACGACTAGTCTGGCCTTATACCTCTTGCTTCCATCACTCTCCTGTTTGACCCGGTAGACCCATTTATTATGCAAGGTTTTCTTCTGCGCAGGTAGCTGTGCTAACTCCCATGTCTCATTAGTGAGTAGAGAATTCAATCTCCTCCTGCATCGCATGCTTCCACTGCTGAGATTCACTCACTTGAACTGCCTCTTCATAACACTCCGGCTCTCCGCTATCTGTTAAGAGTAGATAATCAAGTGACGAGAGGTATTTAGGATTTGGTTTGGGTACCCTGGATGACCTCCTAAGCTCTACGCCTTGGGTAGTAGCTTCTGCACCTGTAGTCTCCTCCGTTCTACGGTCAGAACTGACATCGTCGCCCCCATCTGGAAGTTCCTCCAAATCCATGTACTCGGATCCACCTGTATCCGTAGTGTTTCTCCAACTGCTTTGGCTATCATTGTCATTGTCTCTGTCCTTGTACATCACCTCCTCACTGAATATCACATCCCAGCTCCTGATGATCTTCCTGTTCTTCTCATCCCGCAGACGATACCCGAACTCATCAATACCATATCCAATGAATGTACACTTCTGTAACTTAGCTTCTAGCCTGTTCCTGACATGGTCACTGATATGAACATATGCTACACAGCCAAATACTCGCAAGTGTGAGAGATTTATCTTCTTGCCACTCCAAACCTCCTCTGAAATCCCAAAATCTAATGGAACTGATAGTCCGTGATTAATCAGGTAGGCTGTTGTATGCACTGCATCCGCCCAAAATGTCTTAGGCAGACCTGCATGTAATCGCATGCTCCGCGCACGCTCAGTCAAGGTCCTGTTCATTCTCTCCGTAAATACCGTTCTGTTGCGGTGTCCCTGGAGTGGTTCTCTCTAAACGAATCTCATTCGTAGCACAGAACCTCTTGAACTCCTCCAGCTCGTATTCTCCACCATTATCTGATCTCAAACACTTCACCTTCAAATTTGTCTCGTTCTCGACCATGGCCTTCCACTTCTTGAAGATTTCGAACACCTCTGACTTGTGCTTCATGAAGTAAACCCACACCTTCCTCGAGTGATCGTCGATAAAGGTGACGTAGTATCTCGAACCGTCAAAAGATTCTAAGCCTTAGGTGGCCTTCCACCCTTCTGAAAATTAACCCGCTTCTGCTTCCTAAAGATGCAGTCTTCACAAACTCCGACTTCAACGGCGTCGATCCCGGTTAGCTTTCCTTGTGAATGTAGGATTTTCATCCCCTTCTCGCTCATGTGTCCAAGCCTATTGTGCCACAGATCTGTACTCTCCTTGCCAGCTACAATTGCGAGGGTTTCACTCGCATGTGAAGTGAGGTAGAGAGTTCCTGTTTTATTGCCACGGGCAACAACCATCGTACCGTTGGAGATTTTCCACGAATCTCCGGTAAATGTCGAAACGTAGCCTTCTGCTCCAAGCTGTCCCACCAAAACAAGATTCCTCTTCAGCTTCGGCACGTGTCTCACGTTCTTCAGGTTTCACTTAGAGCCCTTTATCTGTATCTGAACGTCGCTCTTTCTAACAATATTACAAGGCTCATTGTCCCCCAAATATACCTTATCAAAGTCCTCTGCTACATAGTTCTGAAGTAGTTTCTTATTAGCAGTGGCGTGGAAAGAAGCTCCTGAGTCGATGACCCAAGAATCAGAATCGCTATCCATAGCAAGGATCAAGGTATCATGCACGATATGAGCCTCCTGCTCACCCACATCCTTCTTTGGTGCTTTACAGACCGAAGACATATGACCCTCCTGGCCGCAGTTCCAACATTTCCCTTTGATGGTTCTAACCTTTGAGTTTGACCTCTTCTTTACTGATTTTGACTGATTCCTGTTCTGGTTCCCTTTCTTCTGGCTTCTGCCTCTCTGCTCGAAACTTAGGGATGAACCTGAACCTTCTGATTCAGACGATTTCCTTCTAACCTCCTCGGATAGAATCATGCTGACAACCTCACTCAGCTTCAACTTCTCTTTCCTCGCCGAATTACTGATTGCCGTCACACAACCCGCCTAACTATCCGGCAACTGCGATAGTAGTAGAAGGGCCTGCACTTCGTCATCGGACATGATGTCCACGGAGATAAGTTGATTAACAATTGTGTTGAACTCGCTGAGGTGCATCGTGAAGGACCGTTCTTCAGCCATCTTGAGATTGAAGAGAGTTTTGACTAAATGCACCTTGTTTGCTGCTGACGGTTGCTCGTACATCTTCGCGAGCGCTTCCATAAGCCCCATCGTCGTCTTCTCCTTCAGAATATTGTGGGCTACTGATTTGGCGAGCGATAACCGGATTTGTCCTAGAGCCTTCCTATCCAGTACCTCCCAATCACCATCTGACTCATCTTTCTTCTGCCCCTTTTCCTTGCCCATCAGCGGGCGATACAAGTCCTTCTGGTACAGATAGTCCTCCCCCCTTTTCCTTGCCCATCAGCGGGCGATACAAGTCCTTCTGGTACAGATAGTCCTCCATCTGCGACTTTCAGTAGGCGAAGTTTGAACCGTCAAACTTCTCGATCTTTGATTTGTTTTTCTCTGCCATGGCTTTCACACAAATTGCTGAACGAAGCTCTGATACCAGTTGTTGGGGATTCGAAACAATCATTCAAATCCTTGCCCTTCCGGACCTTGTGTTGAAAGTAGGAAAGTAGAAATAATACCACAAATAAATATCTAACCTTGCAAAAATAGTAAAGGAGACGAACACACAGATTTAACGAGGTTCGGCAACGTGCCTACGTCCTCGGGAGCCACACCACACAATCTCTTTTATTAATTAAAGAAGAATACAAGCTCTCAAACTAGGGTTTTATCTCTCTGATATTCTCTCTTTTTTTGCAGTCAAAAAGCTCTCTTTTTGTTTCTTACAAACCCTAAAAACGTTTGGGTATTTATAACAAACTCCAGCCAAACAGGATTCCTAAACAGGATAGGAAACAGGGAAACAGCGTCGCGGTCGACCGTCGTACCAAGGTCGATCAACCGGCCAGAGAGAAAAATCCATTACAGTGTCCTGTGCACATTTGCGGTCGATCGCAGCGGCCACGCCGGTCGACCAACCAGAGCGAAAAATCCTTCTCAGTCTCCTGCAGTGCACGCGGTCGACCGGATCTGTCACTGCGGTCGACCGCACAGTCTTCTGACTGTTTTCTTCGTCTTTTCGATTGCAGCTTCGGTTCTACACACTTAGACTAACACATATTGGTTGTAGTCTTGGTGTGATCTTTACCTACTTAGAAGTTTGATTTTAACATGGTGTTATGGACCCGATCTGAAATTGTCTGGTATGAATGGATACGAATAGATAAGGGTTATGATCATAGATGAAGATCAAATATTAGCTGGGTCTTGGACGTATATCATAATCAAGAAAGATGTAATAAACTCAGGGTTGACATGGATCACAAACAGGCTTTGAGACAAGCTGAGATCATTCCCACAGCAAATGATCGCAAATGATCACACTGTGATAATTTTCTCTCTAGGAAACAGATTTAATTTACATTATAGTCCTCCATCACTGCTTGATTCACATTAAAATACTCTAACACATGTATTTCCTTTAATATCCAATTTCTCTGGTTCCCGACAGCGAAAACATCCTTGTCCTTAAAAATCAACGAGCTAATATTTATAAGGATATGAACAAAAATAATGTCACTATGTGATCGTGAACATAAAGGCAACAGATACATTAGAAAATAATGCGCCTATGAAACATGTAACTTAGAATTATGGGTTAGAGCGTCTGTTAAGAAGTATTATATATGGTCTCCAACTGCCTCTATTATCACAGATATATGTGTAAAACTAAGTAGTTTTGATTTTCTTTATACCTAAAATTGTCAATTATAATCATCTATTTGCAACAATTTAGTAAAAGATAAAACAAGACTATTAAATTTGTGCATATTCTTTTATGGTAGTGGAAATAATTAAGAACTATATAATGATTCAGAACATGTGCCCTAAATGCACAATATAGAAAACCACTATAATTAATGAATTTGGATTCTCTCCGCTATAAAAATTTAATGGAGAGATCCCTCCTATATTATAACCACCTGCTATATTAATCCATGATTATAATTAATATAGTGTGTCTTTACACTTTCTTCTAGAAGGATCCAAATTAAGTACACATGTCTAATTATATATTGTTCAAATTTCTCACTTTATTATTGCGAGGGTTTGCTCACATTGTAATTGAGTAGAATTATTCTTAGTAGTCATTGCTCTCAATTGAATCTGTCTTTGTATAACTTCACTTGCACAACAAGAGAAGTCAATTGTGTGGCTCGTCCTGTTGCTCAATTAGGAGCTAGAAGCGGGGCAAGATCAAGCATAGAGATCTATATATACATACAGAAATTTGTGCTTCATGATTAGTATGATTAGCATAGAGTGACTCTGTTCCTCTGTACTCATAGTCTTTTGTGCTCGATCATGAGTTATCTGCTAATTATTAAGTGACTGTTTGGTTGTTGTTGGTAAAGTTGTGTATTTATGACACAACTTGGAAAGTTGTTGTCCACCTCATCAATTTCACTTTTATATTTTTCTTTGTTTGTTTTTGATTCCATTGGAATCATAAATTGCTTGTTTGGTTTGCAAATGTAACTTTAATTGTTTGTTTGAAAAGTATAAAAAGTGGTCCCTACACAAATGATCATATTGGTTGGAATTATTTTTTATTATTTTTTCCTAACTTCAATGTCAGCTTTCTCTTAAAATCATATCTTTTTTTTTATGAAATCACTTTACAAGCCACATCAGCATATGAAATCACTTTACACTATTTTCACAACTACAAACAAACAATTGAAAGTGATGAAAGCTTACATTGGGACCCACTTTTTTACACTTTACATCCTTTTACATGGTAAAAACATACAACCAAACAGCCCCTAAAGAGCCCAACACGTGACACCAGGAGTCAACAATATCTTCTGGATCCAGACCAAGCAAAACACAGAACGATTCTTAGCAACCACGCAACCGTCTTCCAACGTTTTGTTAGGCGTTTGACCCAACACCTCCCTCAACGCATCGCCACGTCTCCGTTCCAAGTTCCAGCGCACCGCACCCTATGGAAAACCGCACACACGTGTGTCCTCTTGATTCGGCACGTGGCAACGACACGGGCGCTTTGTTACCTCGCCTATAAATAAATATAAGCAGCCATCTTCCTCTTCTCCTCAACTCAACTGAGAAGCAATTTTAGTTTGTAATTTGTTCAGAGAGAAAATGGCCGACCACTCCAACAAGATGCAGTCCCATGAGAGCCAGGATGAAGGGGGACAAGCTCAGGTGACTCGCATCAATTGTTTTCACTTGACCAATCGACTATATATACATATGTTTAATTAATTTGGTGCTAATGAATTAGTGATTAATGTTTTGGACAGGCTAGAAGATCACTAGACGAGTCTGTGATGATGGGAAAAGGGTGTGAGGCTCAGGAGAACATGCAAAGGGTAATTAAAATCAATTAACTGGCCTTGTTCATTTCACGATGACAATAGAGAGTTTTTTTCCCCATAGTAGCCCCTTGATTTTTTAATGTTTTGAAAAACATTAGTCCCTCGAATCATTTAAATTGCTATCTGGTCTTCTTCAGTTTATTGAAGTTTCTATTAGAGCAAGTGCAGCAGCCTCTCAAGGAGGCTCCTAAGGGTGATGTGTTAAAGAAAAGCTTCCAACATACTCTAACAAACTCCCAACAAGGCTTCTAAGTCCTACTTGGCAGTAGGGTCCACCATGGAGCTCCTAAGAGCTCCACAAATTTGTGGAGCACTTGGGAGCTCCTAAGGAGTAGAGGACCACTAAAAAATATTTTTTTATTAGATTTATTGTTTTAAAATATATTTATAAAATGTTAGAGGTATAAGAATGGATTTTTAAATAATATTTAAGCTCTTAATTGGCAGTTTGTTGAAAAATTTCTCCTAGTAGGAAGCTCCTAAGTGGGTCTCATGCTTGAGAGCATTCCAACAAAAGCTCCCTACTAGGAGATTGCTGCACTTGCTCTTAACTTTCACGAGAACAAGAACAGTTCTCGTGAGTTGTTTTAAATTAATCCCTCCGGTCTAGAGAGTAGCACTAGCAGGATATGAGAATTGGGGGGCTTTGTACCTATTTCAATGATTTGAGGACTAAATTCAAATGTTTAAATGTTGAAGAAACCCTAACAAAATATGTTGATTATATAGAACTAATTTCGTAATTAAATGTGATGAATTTAAGGGAATGGGCCATGGAGATGCTCTGAAGGATGGCGCGACTAACCCAACCAATGAAGCTGCAAAAGATTCCGGCGCTGCCGGCGCCGGCACCGGCAACAATAACAACAACACATATTTGTACACCAACCATTCGCTGATCTAGTCCTCTCTTTTTTTTCGTTAGTAGCGTTATAATCTTGGGGGGCACTTCTTGATTTTTATTATGATGTTTTATTTTTTAATTTGTTTTTCTTTCAAATTTTCATGTGGGAACGAGCTGTGATTCCTCGAGTCTTTTCATTTCGAGGAATAACAATGTATGGTAACCTTATTTTATTATTTAGCGGGACTGTTTTTGTGATTGAAGGGGAACTATGAAGCCTCCGTTTGAAGGTATAAATTGCTTAATTTTCTTAATTTTTCATGGAGGTAACATGCAAGCGTGAACGACTCTTTCAACTATTAGTTCTAAATAACCAAGAAAGTATCAAATAGTCCCTGTGCACTAAAGAAATGTTTTGAACCATTAAATTTCTGGATTCGTGCATCCATTCAGTGATTCTTCTAATGATTGATATCAATTTGATGAATACATTAAATATAGATAGACCATTTCCATATATATTCTTTGATCCAAAATAACAATACATGATCACGATTATCTTTAGAATGAATTGTTCTATAGTAATAGATGTGGACAATTCGGATTTCGTAAGCAAAATACTTAAAAGACTCAATAATTGATTTGCGCACTATTATACAGCCTGAAGAGCAAGGTAAAAGCGAAAATTTGCAGATGAGGGCATGGACTGATGGAAGGGAAATTTTCCACTAAAATATAAGGCCAAAGTCCAGTTACATGTACGAGTGAGTGATCTAGGATTTATGGCGCAATTTGGGTTTCTAGCGGCCCATTATGATATTCATGCTAGAGAGACCATCTGGTTGCTTCTATTTGTTTTTCCCTTTTTTTAATTTTTATTATTAAATTAAGATCTATCTTTTCGTCAATATAGTACTATGAAGGGAGAAAAAAAAAATTTAAGCCCACATAATGAATTATAAGAAGAACAACCCAACAGGTCAAAGCTATAATATGTTTGTTATGACGTAAATGCAGGAAAAAAAAGTAAATGCTACATTTATTACATAAAATTTCTCCAATTTGTTATTTAGACAGATATATTTTATTTTTTGAGATGTATTATCAACTCTAGTATTTGGCTAGTTGGAAATTGGTTTGATTTACATTTTTGCACTAGTATAATGCTAGTATAATGCACGTGCTTTGCAAGTGGACATTTTTTACATTAAATATTATGTTATTTAATAAGTTATATATAAATATTTACGAAGTTATTTTATTATACTATTATTAAAAAAATTGAGTTATACTATTATTAATGCTTATACTATTATTAATATAAATTTAATAATATTTTAATAGTTACTTAAATTTGTTTATTATTAAGTTATTAAACAATTTATTTGAGAGCATAATTATTAAATATAATGTTATTATTAATTTAAGTAATATTATTAAAATAATTAAACTATTTATATTAAAAAATATTTATGTTATGTACATATTTTATTAGACAATACCTTTTAATATTATATGGCTTTATGCTGTAAAGAATATAACCTTGTTAAATAATTAATATCGTCTTAGCAATAAAAAATAGACGGTATAAATTAAAACTATTATTATTTAAAAAAATGCTTTATATAAAAATATTGGATCTTATGAGACATTTACTTTCCAATAAAAAAAATGCATGTCTCATAAATTTAAGGATTCGATATTTTATAAAAAGTAAGTTTTCTAAAATAAAATGTTTTTTATTCATAAATTTTAATTTTAATTACTAAGACAATATTATAATGTCAAAAAAGGTAATATTTCATACAATATAAGGAATCAAACTCTATCTATACTATTATTAATAATTATAATTATGTACAATTATTTATTAAATAAATAATTTACTATTTAATTACAATTAATAATTATTTATAATAAATTATAATATATTTATTACTTTTATTATTGTTATAAATTATTAATTTATTTCAGTGAATTACCAAATATTTTAGGAAAAAAAATAGAAAAATACATGTCTCATAAATTTCAACGATCCGAACATTTTTTATATAAATTTATTTTTCAAAAATAACAATATCTTTAATTTATGACATCGAAATTTTTATTATTAAGACGATATTAATTATCAAGCAAGGTAATATTTTTTATCACATAAAGAAATAACCCTTATTTATACTATTATTAATAATTATAATTATGTACACTAATATATGAAATAAATAATTTTTACTATTTTATATAATTAATAATTATTTATAATAAGTTATCATATAGTTATGAATTTTGTTATCATTAGAAATTATTTATATATTCTAGCAAATGATCAAATAATTTGAGAAAATAAAGAGGTGCATAGTTAAGAGATTGTGGATCATTAGCTTTATTAATAATGATATAATTGTGAGTTATAAAAAATTGAGAGGTAAAGAAGAAATCCAAAGTTTTATAAAAAATTGAGAGGTAAAGAAGAAATCCAAAGTTTTGATATCTTTAATTCTGGTAAGCTTCTTAGAGCTTTTAACACAACAGCTATCACATTGGTGCCTAAAGTTCTCAATCCTAGTTCACCATCCGATTTTAGACCAATCTCCTTGTAGGCTGTCTAAAAATCACAATAGATAGCTTATCCCCCATTAAATACCGATGATGGAAGTTACAATCTGACGACTTCCAGAAGGCCATAATTTGAAGACTTTCACGTAGATCGCTGAAGGTTACAATCTGACGACCTTCACGACAACTGATGAAAACTCTAATTCAACAGCCTTCACAATCAACATCAGGAGTTACAATCTGATGACTCTCATATTTTCAAGGAGCCAAGACGAAGGTTATAAGGTGACGATCTTTGCAACGCTCTAGCAAAAGAGACTACAAATTGACGGTCTCTTCATATTAAAATGCAGATATCTCGCAAACCGTAAGGAATTTGGCGAAACGGAGGAAGCGAACCAAAGCCTTTGGCTTGGTTCGGATGGCTCCGTCTCGTCGAGATAGCCGATTTTCATATATAATTCGTCCAATTCCGACTTACGGTTTGAAAGTTATGACATGTTCTTCGCATCAAGTTATGTTCTGAAGTCCGTCTGTGAGACTACACTTCGCCTGAACATTGGACTTAGCATGAAGTTCGCCGAGCCCACCTAAGTCTCACCTCTGCATCCAAGATTCAAAACGTAGAGGTCATGCCCGCGTTCTAAACTCAAAACGCAGAGGTCGTGACCTCATTTGAGATTCAAAACGCAGAGGTCGTGACCTCATTTGAAATTCAAAACGCAGAGGTCGTGGCTGCGTTCCAAACTCGAAACGCAGAGGTCATTCCCGCTTCTGTGTTTCTCAAATTCAAAACCGTACACAACCTGTGCGTTCTCCAGCAGACATCTAACTCTGTGACGCAGAGTTAAAGCACAAACGCACACATAACGTGCGTTCTTCAACAAACTCAACCATGCGTCCCAAACTCTTGATGCAGAGTTGAATTTCAACGCACAAGCGACCTGTGCGTCTCCAATTCCAGAACGCATGCGGCCTGTGCGTTTCAAACCTTTGACAAAGGTTTAACTCTGCGTCTCAGGCCTTAGACGCAGAGTTAAGGTCCAGAATGCCAAATTAGGCGTTTGACTTGTTCAAACACAAGCCGAACAGCCTCAAAACCGTTATCCCACGTTCTGAGGGATTTTCGCCCACTTAGGAGCGGATTTAGGGGTTAGTTATACCCCTAATCCCCCTATAAATAACCGACTTACTCAACTGAGTAAGTTGTTGACGTGTGCTGGCACCAAAACCGCTTAAGGTTAGTGAATCTCAGCAGCTAAACCGCACGGAGGAGGAGATTTCTTTGGAGCTCAACAAACTACTCAGTAGTTAGCAAATTGAATCTAAGGAGATCCCCTCATCAACGGCAAATCAACTTGGCTATCAACCGAATCTTCGGTTCTAACAACTCTGTTACAGAGTTTCAACTCGTTCTGAGTTCTGAAACTCCTTTAAGAGTTCGTAATTAAACTTGCAACGCGAGTTAATTACACCAAATCAGTAATTCAGTTTCCAACAACTCTTTTCAGAGTTTCTAACTCGTTCTGAGTTTATTATACTCGTTAAGAGTTCTAAACCGAGTTCATCACACAAATCAACCGTTCTCGTGAGATAGTACGGTCGGATCGTCAACGGAGAGCAAGTTCGACGCAAGCAATCGAAGGAGGCACTCCATCGCTACCAAGAAGAACCCAGTTTTAAACAAATGGGAGAATCAAATTCATTCTCCTCTCTTTTGTAATCGGAATCCAAATTGTAATCGATTTTGAGAGAATACAAGTCAATTTTTCTTTCATTGTCTTTTTGCATCAAATTTTCCACAAACAAAAGATGGCGACTCCGCTGGGGACTAGCTTCTCTGATGAAGAAGTGGTGGCGCAATCCGACGTCAAGCTCGCTGGAACAACGGTCGAAACTCTCGTGGTAGAGTTTGATCAAGCCAAGTTTGAGAAGGCCCTCTCCTCCGGATCCCTTAGCCCCAAGGCTATGCGCAAGATCCACAAAGTTTCCGAGGAGACTAAAGCTCCAGTTGTGGCCAACTCATCTAAAGACTCGACTTTGGCACAACTCCAAAAAAGCCGATCCTCCAATCAACGCGAACTCCGAGTTTGCGAGCCTCAACATGAGCTCTGCATAAGCCAAGCTAAACGCAGCCCTCAGGTGTGCGTTTCCCAGATAGAACGCAGCCTTCAGAGGCACGTTCCAATATCAAAACGCAGACCTCAAAACTGCGTTGATCAGGCTGAACGCAACTCTCAGGAGTGCGTCCCTGAACCAACCCTGAACCAAAACGCAACTCTCAGGAGTGCGTTCCACAAACTGAACGCAACTGTCAGGAGTACGTTTTAGAATCCAAACGCAGATCACAGGACTGCGTTTCACTAGCAAAACGCAGACTTTGGTCTTGCGTTAGTCAAGCTAAACACGACCCTCGTGTTCCTTCTTTAGAACGCGATGTGATTCGTCGTGTTCAAAAAGATCAACATGGATTTAAAATTCATGTTTGCCAAGAACCAGCCCCATCCTTTAACGGACAGGGGGTTCCATCTCTACCATCACGCTCTGTGAGAGGTTCATCCCAAGTCTCTGACTTGCGGGAATTGCTGTCGATGTTCAACCGACCAACGAACCTCAATAATCGACGACATCCTCACAGGAACGACATTCTCACAGGAAGAAGACTTTAGAGGATGAATACCTTGGAGTCACTTCTAACATGGTTGGCAGAGGGAGATCATCAATCCCTAGTTCTGATGAGTCAGAGACAGATCGTTCTCCAAGCGTCAGAGAAATCGCTAACGAATTTGAAGGAATCTACCAACGCACTCGGACGCGAACAGGAACCATTCCCCCTATCAACTATCGGAGTTTAGCCAGAGGAACTAATTCCGATGACGAACACTCAGCCATTGCGGAGTCCCAATCATCAAGCTCTTTCGTTGGGCATGAGAGCTTCGCCCACATGGCAGAACATTCTGAAGATCTTTCAAAGAGGGTTGATGAGCAGGAGGCCATGCTCAAATCACAGCAGAAGACCCTCGATGAACTCCTGGCCCTGTTGACTCAAATCGTTGCAGACAAGGTCAAATCTTAGAAAACAGATTCGTCACCTAGGCAACAATCTTCCCGGAGAGGAAAAGCGTCTTCATCCCGACCTCACACAAGCAAAGGGAAGGGAAAAGTGATTGATGATGCGGCTTCTGACCAAGAAGACCACAACCTGGAATCTTCCTCTGATGAAGGAAGAGAGACGAAGAACGAGAAAAATCTCCAATCTGCCAAAATGGAAGAATTAGAAACTCATCTCAACGCCATTGCCAACAGAAGCGAGCACCAAGACGAGGGAGTTGTCAGGCCCTACCCTGCCAAATGGGATGCAGCTGCCCCTTATCCTCCGAAGTTCGAAATCCCGACGTTACAAACTTTTGACGGCACGGGATCACCGAACCAACATATCTATCATTTCAAGTCACAAGCTGGAAATGTGATATCAAACGACGCCATACTGGTTCAATTGTTCATTGGCACCCTCAAGGGAGTTGCTTTTGAATGGTTCAGGAAACTGCCTGCCGGATGTATCCAAAAGTGGGCAGATCTAGAAAGACTATTCCTGTCAAGATTCTTTGAAGAGGATACAGAAGTCTACATCCATACCCTTCTCGCCACTAAGCAGAAGAAGAGGGAGTCCGTCAAAGCCTTCGTCAAAAGGTTTCGAAATATGGCTCTGCGATGTTCGACATGTATGACACAGTCTACCCTAATACAGACCTGTCGACACAATTTCCAAACCGTCCTCCTAGCCCAAATAGGAGTTGGAGAATGCAGTTCCTAGAGATAACTAATCTCTCAAGGCGAACAGGCTCAAAAGATTATTACCAGGATCAAAGCTGAAGAACAAAGTAGGCAGGATTAACCCGAGCAATCGGACCAAGCCCAACATTCTCCTGAGCAATCGGACCAAACCCAATCTCCTCAGTCAGAAGGGGAAGATACTACGGCCACTGAAGCTAATCCTCTTCAGTAGGATGTCGGGTCTCCAATAACTATCACGTTAACAATTACCTCTGATAGTCTAACTCGTTAGATAGTGGCCTACTAGGCGATGTGTCATGTCTACTCCTTTTCCCCCCTGCACTTGTTCAAGACTGGGGGTTGGTTTATTTATAGTTCATTGGATTATGAATAATAAATTTTCTGAGTTATCATGTTCAATGGAATACCTTTGTCAACCATAAAATCCACACAACTATCACGTTAACAGTTACCTCTGATAGTCCATCAACTTGCCAATCCTCTTCAATAGGATGGCAGGTCCACAAAACTATCACGTTAACAGTTACCTCTGATAGTCCCTCAACTTGCCAATCCTCTTCAATAGGATGGCAGGTCCACAAAACTATCATGTTAACGGTTACCTCTGATAGTCCATCAACTTGCCAATCTTCTTCAATAAGATGTCATGTCCACAAAACTATCACGTTAACAGTTACCTCTGATAGTCCCTCAACTTGCCAATCCTCTTCAATAGGATGACAGGTCCACAAAACTATCATGTTAACAGTTACCTCTGATAGTCCATCAACTTGCCAATCTTCTTTAATAGGATGGCATGTCTAAAAAACTATCACGTTAACAGTTACCTCTGATAATCCATCAACTTGCCAATCTTCTTCAATAAGATGGCATGTCCACAAAACTATCACGTTAACAGTTACCTCTGATAGTTCCTCAACTTGCCAATCATCTTCAATAGGATGACAGGTCCACAAAACTATCACGTTAACAGTTACCTCTGATAGTTCATCAACTTGCCAATCTTCTTCAATAGGATGGCATGTCTAAAAAACTAGCACGTTAACAGTTACCTCTGATAGTCCACCAACTTGCCAATCTTCTTCAATAAGATGGCATGTTCACAAAACTATCACGTTAACAGTTACCTCTGATAGTCCCTCAACTTACCAATCCTCTTCAATAGGATGATAGGTCCACAAAACTATCATGTTAACAGTTACCTCTGATAGTCCATCAACTTGCTAATCTTCTTCAATAGGATGGCATGTCTAAAAAACTATCACGTTAACAGTTACCTCTGATAGTCAAACTCATCAGATAATGGCCTACCTGGTGATGTGACTCTATTCCGACTTCATGGATAGTGCCTCACTAGGTGATGTGCCTTGTCTACCTCTTTTTATTCCCCTGCTAAGTCTTAATCAAGACTGGGGGTTGATTACTTGGAATCCACTGGATTAAGAGTAACGAATCTTTCACATCGTCGAGTTAACATTACACTTCTGACTATCATAATCCCCACAGAGTATGCATTCAGTTTGCATCACTCCCAATTTGTCACGTTAACAATACACCTCTGACAATCAACTTATCAATCCTTGACAATAGGATGATAAGTCCTCAAAATTACTTAAATCGCAATCTTCCCCAACAAGACACTAAGTCTTCAAAATACTATCGCTTCTGATGATAAACTCACCTAGCAAGCCTCCCCAGCGAGACGCTAATCCCCAAAATCTTGTGCAAGTCACAAGTACACTCCAAAATCTTGTCACGTTAACAATACACCTCTGACAACCCACTTATCAATCCTCATCAATAGGATGATAAGTCCCCAAAGTTGCTCCAATCGTAACACAAATCTTGTCACGTTAACAATACACATCTGAGCGATAAGTCCTCAAAGTGGCTCCAATCGAAACACAAATCTTGTCACGTTAACAATACACCTCTGACAACCCACTTATCAATCCTCGTCAATAGGATGATAAGTCCCCAAAGTTGCTCCAATCGCAATACAAATCTTATCACGTTAACAATACACCTCTGACAACCCACTTATCAATCCTCGTCAATAGGATGATAAGTCTCCAAAGTTTCTCCAATCGCAACACAAATCTTGTCACGTTAACAATACACCTCTGACAACCCACTTATCAATCCTCGTCTCAATAGGATGATAAGTCCACAAAGTTGCTCCAATCGCAACACAATCTTGTCACGTTAACAATACACCTCTGACAACCCACTTATCAATCCTCGTCAATAGGATGATAAGTCCCCAAAGTTGCTCCAATCGCAACACAAATCTTGTCACGTTAACACTACACCTCTGACAAATTCACTTATCAATCCTCGTCAATAGGATGATAAGTCTACAAAGTTGCTCTGATCGCAACACAAATCCTGTCACGTTAACAATACACCTCTGACAAAATCAACTTATCGACTCTCGTCAATAGAGCAATAAGTCCTCAAAATTGCCCGATCGCAAATTCTTCTTGTCACGTTAATATCACACCTCTGACAAAATCCACCTATTGACTCTCTTCAATGGAGCGATAGGTCCACAAACCCGTCAAGTTAACACCACACCTCTGACGACCAAATCAACTTATCGACTCTCTTCAATAGAGCGATAGGTCCATAAAATACTATTAGGTTAACATAACACCTCTAACAGTCAACCCCCCCCAATGAACTTGTTAATCCTTTTTTCAACAAGAATAGCAAGTTTTTATTATAAAATCCCCAGCGAATTAAAGATTTTCTGGAATTATCCTAGTGATAATAAAGAAAATTTTTGAATTTCACTTTAGGTGAAAATTCATGCCAAGTTAATACTATACATCTGGCACTTTCAACTTTCTTTCGGTGTTTCAAGCCACACAGGAAGAAACGACACCAAAAATCCATGCCTTCACGTATGGGGGACTTTATCTCGATCCCTAATTAGAGATAAGTCTACGCCTAATACGCGTTGCCGGTTAATCTTTTACCGTGAAAAAGACACCAGGATTCATGCCTGGGGGAATCTATCTCGACCCTTAAACAGAGATAAGCATGCATCTAACACATGCTGCCGGGTGGTTCGTTCCCGCGAAAATGACCAAGTCTACATATTCAACATCGTAGCACCAAAATCCATACCTTTCACGTATGGGGGACTTTATCTCGATCCCTAATTAGAGATAAGTCTGCATCTAACACATGCTGCCGGGTAGCCTATTCCCGTAATAATGACAAAGCTTACGTATTCAATATTGTAGCAGGTTGTTATTAATAACGCCAGAATCCATGCTTTACACGTATGGGGGACTTTATCTCGATCCCTAATCAGAGATAAGTCTACGCCTAACACGCGTTGCCGGTTAGTCTTTTCCCGTAAAAATGACAAAGTCTATGTATTCAAAATTATAGCGCTAAGTCTAAGAGAGTTCATTCTTTTAGCACAACGTTACATGTGGAACGGACTTAGACAATCCACATGCTAGCCCGACTCAAACGGTAGTCGGTAAAGGCTTATCAAATCCGTTGATGGCTGAGGGTTTGCCAAAAATCCTACGCACGTTTGCAGGCCCATCAGCTTAATAGATGTGAGCCGAGACTTAAAACAAAAGACAAGTCTCAAAGACTTAGTCAAAAATGCACGGTAGCCGTTTACAACAAGGAATCAACAGCTCCAGGATCAGAGTTGAGATCCAAAGTATTCCGAAATTTCGTCCCAGTCAACCGCGAATTTTTGAAAACTTTGGAGGGGGTTCTGTAGGCTGTCTAAAAATCATAATAGATAGCTTATCCCCCATCAAATACCGATGATGGAAGTTACAATCTGACGACTTCCAGAAGGCCATAATTTGAAGACTTTCACGTAGATCGCTGAAGGTTACAATCTGACGACCTTCACGATAAATGATGAAAGCTCTAATTCAACAGCCTTCACAATCAACATCGGGAGTTACAATCTGATGACTCTCATATTTTTAAGGAGCCAAGACGAAGGTTATAAGGTGACGATCTTTGCAACGCTCTAGCAAAAGAGACTACAAATTGACGGTCTCTTCATATTAAAACACAGATATCTCTCAAACCGTAAGGAATTTGGCGAAACGGAGGAAGCGAACCGAAGCCTTTGGCTCGGTTCGGATCTCGGCTCCGTCTCATCGAGATAGCCGATTTTCATATATAATTCGTCCAATTCCGACTTACGGTTTGAAAGTTATGACCTGTTCTTCGCAGCAAGTTATGTTCTGAAGTCCGTCTGTGAGACTGCACTTCGCCTGAACATTGGACTTAGCATGAAGTTCGCCGAGCCCACCTAAGTCTCACCTCTGCATCCAAGATTCAAAACGTAGAGGTCATGCCCGTGTTCTAAACTCAAAACGCAGAGGTCGTGACCTCATTTGAGATTCAAAACGCAGAGGTCGTGACCTCATTTGAAATTCAAAACGCAGAGTTCGTGGACTCAAAGCGCAGAGTCCATGCAGAACCCACCTCTGCGTTTCCCAAATACAAAACGCACACGGACTGTGCATTCTCCAACAGACATCTAACTCTGTGACGCAGAGTTAAAGCACAAACACACACATAACGTGCGTTCTTCAACAAACTCAACCATGCGTCTCAAACTCTTGATGCAGAGTTGAATTTCAACGCACAAGTGACCTGTGCGTCTCCAATTCCAGAACGCATGCGGCCTGTGCGTTTCAAACCTTTGACAAAGGTTTAACTCTGCGTCTCAGGCCTTAGACGCAGAGTTAAGGTTCAGAACGCTAGGCGTTTGACTTGTTCAAACACAAGCTGAACGGCCTCAAAACCGTTATCCCACGTTCTGAGGGATTTTCGCCCACTTAGGAGCGGATTTAGGGGTTAGTTATACCCCTAATCCCCCTATAAATAACCGACTTACTCAACTGAGTAAGGGGTTGACGTGTGCTGGCACCAAAACCGCTTAAGGTTAGTGAATCTCAGCAGCTAAACCGCACGGAGGAGGAGATTTCTTTGGAGCTCAACAAACTACTCAGTAGTTAGCAAATTGAATCTAAGGAGATCCCCTCATCAACGGCAAATCAACTTGGCTATCAATCGAATCTTCGGTTCTAACAACTCTGTTACAGAGTTTCAACTTGTTCTGAGTTCTGAAACTCCTTTAAGAGTTCGTAATTAAACTTGCAACGCGAGTTAATTACACCAAATCAGTAATTCGGTTTTCAACAACTCTTTTCAGAGTTTCCAACTCGTTCTGAGTTTCTTATACTCGTTAAGAGTTCTAAACCGAGTTCATCACACAAATCAATCGTTCTCGTGAGATAGTACGGTCGGATCGTCAACGGCAGGGGCGGAGCCACCCCTGTTCAAAGTAGTGCACTTGAACCACCTCAAAATTACAAATTCCCTACATATATTATAAATATCAGCAATATATCAAAGTGGGTCTAATCCCAGCGGCTTAGGGAATGGAGAATAGAACGTTTATGTCAAATGGTCTTGGGTTCCAAACCTGTGCACTCCATTTAAAATTTCTATTTTTCATACTCTTCAGTCTTCTCTTCTTTGTTTCCCTCTATTTTTAGTAATACACATTTCGTTTTGTCCCTGTTCCCCTCTATTTCTTTGTTTACTCTTCTCTTCTTTTGTTTATTTTGCACCTCTAACTTTTTTTAAAATCTCTATTTGTTTATTAATTTACCCCCATCGTCGATTAAACTTTTGATTGTTTATTTCGAACCACCACTCAAAACGCCGTAGATCCGCCACTGGTCAACGGAGAGCAAGTTCGACGCAAGCAATTGAAGGAGGCACTCTATCGCTACCAAGAAGAACCCAGTTTTAAACAAAGAGGAGAATCAAATTTATTCTCCTCTCTTTTGTAATCGGAATCCAAATTGTAATTGATTTTGAGAGAATACAAGTCAATTTTTCTTTCATTGTCTTTTTGCATCAAATTTTCCACAAACACTCCTGTTGTAATTGTGTCTACAAAATTATTTCAAAGATTATGGCTGCTAGAATTCAGAAAATTATAGGATATCTGATCAATGATGCCAGAGTGCTTTTGTTAAAGGAAGACTTATCTCAAACAATATTTTGCTTGCTCATGAGCTCATCAAACATCATGGAAGAAGGCACATTTCACCAAGGGCAGTTCTTAACATAGACTTGAGGAAAGCATTTGATACAATAAGTTGGAATTTCATCAAAGCCATGTTGACAGGTCTGGGATTTCCAGAAAACATGATTATGTGGATTATGGAATGTGTTACTACTACAATATTTTCTTTATCCCTTAATGGGTCATTATATGGATAGTTTGAGGGAGCTAGGGGATTGAGACAAGGTGATCCACTATCTCCATATCTATTTGTGATTGGTATGGAATATTTGTCCAGGAAGCTTAAAACTGACAGTTCCTTTAAGTTTCATCCAAAATGTGCTGGCATGGAGATCACTCACTTGATTTTTGCTGATGACTTACTCCTATTTAGTAGAGCTGATATGAATTCAATAAGTAAATTGAACTATTGTCTTCAAGAATTCAGAAGGGTGTCAGGCTTGGAGGCTAACTCTAGCAAATGTTCTATATACCTTGGTGGGGTTGAAGATAATATAAGGAATCAGATTTATTCTTATTTGAACTTCTCGGAGGGCTCATTATCTGTGAGATATTTGGGAATGCCATTGATATGTAAAAGACTTTCTTATCTGGATTGTTCACCTTTGATCAGCAAAATCTCTGAACAATTATAGGGTTGGCAAAGCAGGAGAAAATTGTCGTATGCTGGGAGAATACAATTGATCAAATCAGTTATTTTGGGGATCCATAATTATTGGACAAGCAATTATGTTCTGCCGATCAAGCTGTTGGAAAAAATTGACAAACTTTGCTCTGCTTTCTTATGGGGTCAAAAAATTAGATTGTTTTCCTGGAGTGATACTTGTAAAGACAAAAAGATGGGCGGACTGGGATTATTTTCTGCAAAGAAATTGAACTATGCAGCTACAATAAAGATTCTATGGATGATACACATTAAAAAAGATTTGTTGTGGATTGAATGGGTGCATAGAAACTATCTTCGCCAAACTGATATATGGTTAGTTCAACCAAAGAAAAATGACTCTTGGATGTGGAGACAGAAACTATCTTCGCCAAACTGATATATGGTTAGTTCAACCAAAGAAAAATGACTCTTGGATGTGGAGACAATTGCTTAAGGTGAGAGATATGGCTTTAAGTAGTTCAACCAAAGAAAAATGACTCTTGGATGTGGAGACAATTGCTTAAGGTGAGAGATATGGCTTTAAGAAGATTTGGAAACAGGGATAATCTGCTAAAAACTACCTGTGACTGCTACATTAATAGCAGACTTTAGATTTCTTTCATATACCAAGCTTTAAATCAATCAATCGGCCATGTAGCTTGGTCAGACTCAGTTTGGGGTCGCTTACACTATCCAAAGCACTCAGTTATCTTATAGTTAGCTACCCTCTCTAGATTATTGACACAGGATAGGCTATGCAAATTGGGAATTCTGGAAACAAACCACTGTGTCCTGTGTCCAGCTTCAAATCGTCAAGAGGAAACCAGCAAGCACTTCTTCTTTGAATGTCAATACTATGCATATGTTTGGAATAAAGTGATGGATTGGTTGAATTATGCTTGGAGATCTTGCAGCTGGAACCAAATCATAACCTGGTATAGCAATAACTTGAAGGGGGATGGTTTCATGAAGAAAATGAAAAGAATGGCATTATCGGCAGCTGTATATTGGATATGGAAGGAGAGGAACCTGAGGATATTTTAGCAGAAAATGCATTCTCCTGATCGGCTATTCAGAGATGTGAAGTTCTCTATCTTTTCTAAAGTTTTTAATGAAAATATTCCTGACCATGTAAGAGAAAAAATTGAGAAACTGTAAGCATGATTTGCTTTCAGGTTTAGTTTCATATCAGACATGATTCTGATATCTTGATGTACTCCATATTTTTAAAGTTTAGTGATGAATAAAAGTTTATTTCATTGACCAAAAAAAAGTTTTGAAATAGATATTCTCTTTTATAAGTAGTAAAGATAGATTTCCTAGTAATACAAATGTTATTTAATTATCTACATTGGGAAAACTAGCTATTGTTTGAGTAAAATCTGCTATTCCAGTATTTGATGACGTAATATTATTTTTAAAATTAATCCAATGACGTGTAGTTTTTTTAATGGAAGGACTTGTATTATTTAGTTCATCCTTTTCTGTAAAGTGAAAGTTTAAATACTATTTTTTCTCAACGCAGCTTCTTGCCAACGAAAGTAGGAGTGAAGCGTTTTTTGTTCATTAATTAATAGTGACATGCATAGCATTTTATTTATATACATACTACATACTATTTATATACATATTACATATAATTTCACTTACATCATATGTATGAGCTCGATCAATATGATCATTTCGTGACTCCATAATTAAATTTAACAAATCAATAACGTGACAATATCTTTTGCATTTCTTCATAGGGTTTTTTGGTCCAACTCTTCCGTCCTAAGCAAAAAAATGTCCCAACTACTTTTTCTGAAAATTTTATACTCTTTATTTCTTTTTTAAAACTGAAAATTCATTTCTACAATTGCAAAAAAATAGAAGAAATAAAAAAGAAAATTGTCATGTCATCAATCTACTAAATATTTGACTATAAGCTTAGAGAATGTCACGTTGGGCCTATACACATGGATAAGGAAGATGAAAGGTAAATTGAAACTTCATAGAAAAGGAGAAGAGTTCAACATTGCTTTGGCAGCAATTTGTTAATTTGTGCTAAAAATATAGGAAAACTTTACTATATCATTTACTGTTGGGTAGGGGTGCATTCAGTTCAGATACGGCTCAGATATGATACTTTTCATTGTTGGGTAGGGATGCATCAGGTTCAGATACGGCTCAGATATAATACTTTTCGTATTTGTTTACTCAACTCGGATACGGATATACCTTGGTAAGAAAAATTAGTATCTACATCCACTAAAATCAGATACGGATATGGTTATACATGCGGATACATAACGGATATGAGAAAACTAGATAGTATTGAGAAAAATATAGTTCATGTGAGAAAAAGAGTTCATTAATATGTTCATTATATCTGAAAATTGAAGATTAGACATTTTAATTACGGAAATTAACCTCAAATCCATAATCTCTAATGATTAAAACTATCGTAACAGTATGACTATAATGTATTCAGATATTTCAGATACGAATCCAGATATTTCACTATAAAACCATATCCGTAACTATATCATATTGGTTATAGATTTGAATAACTATATTCATATCCTAACATATATGATTGTGGCGATTTTCTCGGGTATAGTTACGATTTATTACCCCTATTGTTGGAGCAGTTCTGCTTATTGTCAAGCAAATTGAAGCTGTGAACAAATTGCACGACTTATGCAAGCATAAATTTTTACAAGGAGAAAAGATATTTAAAAATATATAGATATGACAATTATGATCATAGAATATGACAATTATATGTACTCCTACATAAACATATATATGACTATTATGTCAAAATTTCATGAGTACATAAAAAAGTGACGATTATTTGACTAGAAATTGAGAATAAGGGGATAAGTGAAACTATCAAAACCTCAGGGGATTTCCCGTCATTCCAGCAAATGATTACATAAAACAGTCATTAACAAATCAAAACGCAGACTCTATACGTGATCTACAGTTACAAGACACAGCTTCAAGAGTGAAATCGTTGGGCTTCATTTGTCCTTAATGAGCGAGCTAACGATAAAACTTAAACCTTCAAACAAAATTCTCTCTTCACTGTGATGCAGTCTAACAAAAAAAAAGTCCTTAAAATTCAATCTTAGCTTTCTCTTCTCTCATCACGCCTCAACTAAAATGTTTTCACTTTAATCAAGCTTCCGTCTAGTGTTAGCTCAAAACTGCCAGCCTTTCAACCTCAAAATCTCCCTTGAAATCACCAACTATTTTTGTTTCTTAGTGTGTAATAGTTTCATTATTAATTCCTAACTCTTTAACAGCAAAAATTACAGAATGAGGTAAACCTTTCCGGAGAATTCCAACGATCCCTTTCTCGTAAACCTCTCAAAGCAAGTAGAACAATATAACCTATATTTGTTAAAGATCAAAGGGAAAAAATATCCAGAAGGAAAAGAAAGTAACATTTCTTAAATATATCTTGATCAAAACAAAAGAAATTGTAGAGGTGCAAAGCTTACAGCGAAAAGAGCTCTCTCTTCTCCCCATCATCTAAAGAAGTACTCCTGAGACTGCAAATGTGCATCAGTCCTCCACCATTGATGAATACCGTGGGCAGTCTTAAAATCCGACGTCCCGCTCAAATTCACAGTCACTCTAGCTGACGGCAGAATATGCAGAGGCTCGCACTCTTTTCCAATGGCACTCAACAAAACGTCCCTCACAGAATTCTGCGTCGCCAACCTCCCGATTTCACCAGCTCCCCTATCCTCCATCTTTTTCCTATTCTCAAAATACCCAACATACCCCGAACAAATATTATCCTCTTTATTCACAAAAATATATGGTACCCATGAAGATAAAATCGCAAAATACTCCTCCGACTTAACTCGTTGGCCTTTAACAGAAGCAGCAACCTTAGCAGTGAAATAGCTTCCAGCGATTCTCATCCCATTTTTCACTCTCTCGCTCTTGATCTTCTCGATTGGTGCAGAAACGAATGGTGGATTGAAAAGATATGTTTCGAGAAGAACACCAGATTTGACCATGCTTTTGCCTGCGAGCAGTGCTATGGCTGAACCTAAAGAGTGCCCAGCTAGCCAAATATTTGTATCTCCTCCGACATGAGATACTAAGTTTTGAACTGCTTGCATTGCGATTTCAAACCTTGATGTTCTCTGGAGACCGTGGTTAAGGAATCGGAGGTCCAGTTTGAGATCTTGATAGCGAGATCCTTTCTTGGTGATTGTACCTCGAAATGCGATGACATATCCGGGGGCATTTGAAGAGAGGGTGGTGTTTGTGGGTGGTTTGAATTGGTAAATGGCGCCAAAGATAGAGGAATCAGCGGTGTCTATGAGCTGTTCTATTAGTTCAAAATGGAAGAAGTTCCACCACGAAGGAGCACGGGCTTCATGCCCGTGACGATTTATTTGTCGATCTCGTTCTAGAACATATGCACCCTGAACTAAACTGGCTGCTACAGATCTACAGTGATGTGGGCATGTCCTGTTAAATGTCAAAAGCAAGAAATATATTAGCTTCATTCATTGAGATGTAATGAAAACGCATAGTTTTTTTTTCTTTTATTCAGGGAATCAAATTTGCTAGAAAAATTGTATTGGGAACTTTTTCCCATATGCTATAACAAAATCTCTGCATGTTAGATGGAATGGCAAGATTTTAATGCAAACCTTACATTTCTACAGAGAAAAAAATAGATATGCATAGAAATGAAGAGGAGCTTGTCGAAACCTTTTATCCTGAATCATAAAATGCAACAAGATTACTCCCTTTTTAAATGAAAATAAGAATACTCCTTATTCTGCCAGTAAACATATGCTAAAACTTTTAAGCCTGGGTTATAAAACTGCACAATGTTCCTAAAATTATCAGATGGCAATCTTTATTTGGCACTGATTTCTCCATTAATACAAATATATGGACAATATGGTGACGTTTCAGGCTTGCTTAAACAATTGGATAACTGATTAATGCAGATGGTCCAAAATATTAATAAGATTCAGATCTCTGGTTGAAATAAGAAGAGAATAGTCCTCTTCCTTTGGGCAGTACAAACATTTTGATGGATTTTGTTTGGTTCCCTAGAAAAAGAAAAAAAAATCTACGCATAACACGAACAGCATTTTGATCCCACTGAACACTCTTAAGTTAATTGTAGCAAATCCACGCACCTAAAGAAACTCATCATAAAAAATCATTAAAGGAAAAAAGAGTACCATAAATAACAACCATCAGCAGCAAACTATCTTTCAAGGACTACAACACTAGTAATGGTAACATTTGATTGATAATACAGAATGCCCATATATCCAAAAGTCCCAAATTTTCTTGCTATACAAAGAAGCAATGGGAAACTACCCTTAAGAATGTACACATGTACTTGTGAACATCAACAACTCCTCTTAGTATCCCTACCTCCACCCTGAAACTTTGAGGATGTAGTAAGGGCTGAAGGACATTAATTTTTTGCTCTAACACTACAGCCTGGATACCTTTCTCTTGCTACGAACCTGATTTTTCGATATTTCAATATATTCTGTTTTGTTAGTGTTAAAGTAAGAGAGAGAGAGAGTCTTGAGTAAATTTTCCTTAAGTTAGATATTGAGTGTGCACATATATTAATACAAGTAGATGAGGGTGAGGTATGCTCTCACAACCAATATGAGACTAAAAACCCACTACTAACACTATTATTAACACTATTATCAACAGCCTCCCTCAAACTCATGTTGGATCAAACAAAATGAGTTTGTGTATAAGAAATTGGAACCAATGAACATGTAAGGTCTTTGTGAAAAAATTTGCAAGCTCGTCGGCGGATGACACATGAGGAAATAGAATTGTCTTATCCTTGATAACTTGTTGACGGACAAAATAAGTGTCGATCTTAATGTGTTTGGTCCTCTTATGAAATACTGGATTATTAACAAACTGGATGACACTCTTATTATCATAGTATAGAGGAGTATGAGTGGAAACAGAAATACCGAAATCACCAAGAAGAAGACGAAGATGAATAATCTCTTTAGCTATTGTGGACATTGCACGATACTCTGCCTCGATGCTAGAAAGAGCAAGAACATCTTGTTTCTTACTCCGTCAGGAAATTAGAAAATCACCAAGAAATATATAATAACCGATGGTAGACTTCCTGATGGTGGGATCACTAGCACAATCAGCATTAGAATATGCACAAAGCTTTAACTTAGGACAACATAGTGTACAGAACGTGGGACACTAACAAATTGACTAATAATGCCAATAACATGAGAGATATCTGGTCGAGAGATGTACATATAGACCAACTCACCAACAAGATGTCGATATCGGATAGGATCAAATAGAGGCTCACCATCAGTAGAGTGAAGTTTGACATTCTGTTGGAGTGGAGTATCGATAGTTACATTGTCAGTTTAGCTCAGCTCGATCTAGAATATCCGAGAGATACTTCTGTTGAGATAGTAGTACACCTCGCGAGCCTTGAGAAATTTTTAGACCAAAAAAATACCAAAGAGATCCAAGATCCTTTTTGTGGAACTATTGTTGTAATTGAGATTTTGCGTACTGTATACCAGCCACGTCATTACCTGTAATGATCATATCATCTATATAGATGAGTAATAAAACTCTGTCACGCGATGTAGTGCGAACAAACAGAGAAGCATCTTGATGACTTTCCATAAAGCCCGTCTTGAGCATGACATCGCGAAAACACTCAAACCAAACGCGTGGTGCCTGCTTGAGACATAAACAGCACGACAAAGGAGACATACATGTCCCAGATGAATATTGGACCCTGGAGATGGTTGCATATATATTATCTCAGATAAAGAGCCATGAAAAAAATTTTTGACACTCATTTGGTATAAGGACCAACGATGAGCAGCAGGGACCACAAGAAGAGTATGAACGTTGGGTATCTGAGCAATAGGAACAAAGGTCTCCTCATAATCAATACATTGTTGCTGAGTAAAACCTCGAAACGAGCTTTCCGATGTTCAATGGTGCCATCAGGACGATACTTGACCTTATAAACTCATTTACTAGCCAATTAAAGAGATGCCAGGGGGATAGGGAATAATATCTCAGGTATGTGTTTGCTGAAAGGCCTGATATTACTCAGCCATAACCTATCGCTACTCTGAAAATTAAACGGCCTCTTGAAAGGACTTTGACTCAACTGTAGTATGAAGACAGTAAGAAAATTATGAAAGATAGATAAATAGGAAGTAACCGAAGCATACCGTGCAGACATGACATGTGGGCGTTTGCCTCAGGCGGGGTAGATGTTGGCGCAAGTGCATGGAGGTCAACAGTATTTTCTAGAGTTGGTGTCGTGTCTACGGGATAGGGATCAGATTGTGAAAGAGAAGGCTCGGGTGAGGGAGAGTCAACAGAATGAGATGGAGAGATTTCAGGAAGATCTCGAAAGGAGAACTGAGGTAAGAAAGTAGGTGATGCAGCTTGCGAAGAAGCATGATAAGTAGTGTGGAGGAAATTAAAATCATCGGAAGCAAAATAAAATGAAGAATCCTCTTCGAACTGAACGTGTCGAGATATATGAACTCGACGAGATGTGGGATTATAAAAATGATAACCTCGATATTCCGAACTAATTCCTAAATAGACACAAAGAACAATCTCTGAGAGATAATTTATCACGTTCGTGAGATGACAGAAGAACGAAATAGCAATAACCAAAAACACGGACCAGATCATAATAGGGAGGATGAGTATAAACACGACTATGAGTAGTAGCACCGGAAAGAGAGCTAGATGGAATGATATTAATAACATGAGTAACAGTGAGAATGGCATCAGCCAAGAAACTATGAGGAACAGAGTAAAAAATGAACATGAATTGAGCAGTATCGAGCGGTATTGAGAATATGACGATGTTTGCGTTCAGCAATACCATTTTGCTCATGAGTATAGGGACATGACTGTTGAAAGATAGTCCTATGAGGGGACATGACTGTTGAAAGATAGTCCCATGAGAGGACATGATAGAGCGCATGGTAGAGGATAAGTACTTTTTAGCACAGTCAGAACGAAAAACTTTAATATGAGCTTGCCATTGAGTGAACATCATCGCAGTGAAGGCTTGATAAGCAGCAAGTACATCAGAGCGGTTTTTAGTAGGTAGACCCATGTATAACGAGAAAAATTATCGATAAAACTAACATAATATAAGTAACCAGATGAAGAAGACAGAGGAGCTGACCCTCAGATATCAGAATGGACCAAATCAAATAAGGAAGTAAAAATAGATGTACTGGTTGAAAATGATAGAGCAGTGAATTTAGCCAATTTACAACCAATACATGACTCAATATGAGAACGAGAAGATACGGGACCAAGTACTTCGAACTGGATAAGACTTTCTAACCTTTTATAAGACACATGACCAAATCGTCTATGCTATAAATCTGTGGAAAGTAAGGTAAAGAATTTTGAACTTACAGAAGCAATAAGAGAACGTGGACGTATGGACTCTTGAAGGTGAAGATATTCCAAAAAATACAGTTTGTCTCTTCCAACCGGTCCCAACAGTCTTGCCCGTCTATGAATCTTGTACAATACAAGTATCAGAAAAAAATAAGACAAGTAGGTCATCCATACATAAGAAGCTAACAGAAATTAAATTCAAACAATTGAGCCACATAGATGGGGTCAAGAGTTAGACGACCATATGGGTCAGTTTGTGGGGTGATAGAGTCATACTGAGTGATAGACAAAGGTTGTCCAGTAACCGTGTAGATAGGAGAAAGAGAAGAGGAAGTGAAGACAGAAGATAAGAGGGAGGCATTACGAGTCATATGAAATGAACAGCCAGAGTCAAAAATCCAGAGATCATTCATACCAGAGACCGAATGATTGGATGAAGAACCAGCAAGACGCATACCAGAGAGTTGTGCAGTAGATGTAGAGGCTCTATGCTAAGAGCATCAATTTGATGACAAATATCAGAGAGTTATACAGCAGATGGAGAGGTGATATGCTGAAGAACCATAATTTGACGGCTAATTTTTGTAATAGCTTGAAGAGCCTCAATTTGGCGGCGAATATCAGAGAGTTTTGCAGCAGATGGAGAGGTGGTATGCTGAAGAGCTGTAATTTAACGACTAATATCTGCAATAGCTTGAATGGTATGGTAACATTGACCGGTAATCCTGGTGCACTAGAGGATCAGGACTGAGGGGATCGCTGACTACAGCCAGTTCCTGAGGAACGTAACTTAGAATGAAGCTGGAAACATGTCTCAAAGCGGTGTTCCTCCTTGCAATAAGTGCAAAAAAACTTAGACCGAGCATGAAAAAGCAGGTGCCAGTAAATAGGCCATAATAACAGTAATTCAAAGTTTAAGATAATAATCCTTAAACGAAATCTGAATGTTTAAAGGAGAACCCGAAGGTCAATGTAGCAACCCGAAGGTTAAAATGACTATCAAATCTGAGAAAAAAGAAGCAACCGACGATCAATGTGGCCCAAAGGTCGACCGGATCTAATGCTCACTCCGGAGACCTGCAACGGATTAATGTCGATGTTGAGACGTCGAAATAGATTGAAATGGTGATGCCATAACTGACTGTGAAACGGCAATGCCGTTTGTTTGAGGCCGAGAGACGGTTTGAAACGGCGATGCTGTTAATTTGTGACCGAGAGATGATCTTGAAACGGAGATGCCGTAAATTTGAGACTAAGAGATGGTCTTGAAATGGTGATACAGTAAATTTAAGATCGAGAAACGATCTTGATTACGAGAACGCGAAACATGTTAAGAGGCTGAAAAGCGGCAAGGCCAAAAATCTGGCAAATGAAAGCAAAAAAAAGGTGTTTAATTTGAGACCGAAAGACGGTCTTGAAACGGAGATACCATAAATTTGAGACTAAGAGATGGTCTTAAAACGGTGATGCCGTAAATTTAAGATGGAGAAACGATCTTGAATACGAGAACGCGAAACGCGTTAAGAGGTCGCAAAGCGGCAAGACCAAAAATTTGTCAAAGAAAAGCAAAAAAAATACGTTTAAACGGCTGCAAAGCAGCAAGGCCAAGATTTGACAAAAGAACGTAGAAGCGTTAAAAAAAAATTATTAGAAGAGAAATAATAACCCTAGCTATGATATCATGTTAAAGTAAGAGAGAGAGAGTATTGGATAAATTTCCCTTAAGTTGAATATTGAGTATGCACATATATTTATACAAATAGAGAAAGGTGAGGTGAGTTCTCACAACCAATGTGGGACTAAAACCCACTACTAACACTATTATCAACACTATTATCAACAGTTAGCTAATCCTTCTTAATGCGCGCCAGGATTTTTACCAAGTTGAGAAAATGCTTTTTTAAAATCATTAATGATAATGTAGGTCCAAGTAGTGTTTATAAATTATGTCCAGTACAGAGTACGCATTTTTCAGAAATTAATATTCAAGCTCATAAGTGTTAAAAAGGAACACGTGAATTCTGACTATGAAGGTTGCCTTTGTTTTTGAGAAGGAACAAAGAGGGAAAAGTGAAATAAGATTAGTCATAGTGCAGTAAGCATTTTTCACATTTCTCCACAGCAAATCCTTCAGGAACAGGGTTCCTGTATGCGTCTATGCATTGTTTCTAACAGTAAAGAAATGACCATCAAGGTGCATGAAAATTCTTGAGTTAGTTTCACCATTCATTCCCAAAAACACAACTATGTTGTGCTTCAATATTGAAATTTTGCAGTACTTAGGAGGAGACAAATTTAGTGGTTAAAGGTCATATACAACATTTCATATCAGTTCAGCCGTATGGTTCAACATAGCAAATAAATATTAGCACTTATGCCTTCCTAATACAACGAATGTTAAATATTAACTTACTTCTACCTTAAATTTCATCTGGTCCTGGATTTGGAGAACACACAGTTCTGGTTCGAGAAAATTTCACGGGGAACCTCAAGCAATACTCTTAAGATATTGAGTTATGTATTGTATTTGATTGAAGAATTAGCAATACAGCAGAAGTAACATTGAAGGCCAAATTAAAGAATTGCCCCAGAAATCTTACCAATCCACGGATGTCAAATGTACAGGACCTGCAACTTCGAACACACCCCTCTGGGAGGTCATCACGTTAAATGCTTATTACTCTTTTCCACTTAGAGAGACGCCACCGACTGCTTCAAGTAAATTTTGCTGAAGATAAAACACAAAAAGGACCCATTTCAAAAATTGCTTATTACTCCTTCCACCTCGAGAGATATGAACCAACTCTTCTAAAAGTAAGATTTAACCATATCCTTATCAATTCCCACATTTAACACAAATTAAGAAAGGAGAACTACAAAGTGAAAAAACTAAAGTCTCGTAACTCATAATCTGATTTCATACATTGTGATTATAACGTTTTAGTTTCAGTTTAAAATTTCCATAAATAATGAAACTTGAATGCATGTTTAAAATTCAAAAACTGTTGACTAAGTTTGGATTTCAGTTCAAAGTTTGGTTAATAGACCCGGGCTTGTTCTCTACCCCCAACCAAAGAATTAGCTATTTTTGGCTAAATAAGTCGTGCATATTCATCCTCCACAACTTGAAATCCATCTCAATCAAAACTTTTTCCATCTAGATATATTTTTGCACTCTCCATGTTGCAAAAGCTTTCCTCTCCTTAGCAGTACTAAAAAAACCACTGTATAACCCATAATCTTAGGGCATATATGGCAACTGGTCAAACTGGCTTATAAGCCACTACGACTCCCAACTAAATAAATAAGGGTGAATTATAGAAAACAGTCCTAAGGTTTGCATTAGTGACAAAAAGACCCCATAAGATTTGAAACGTGACAAGTTGGCCGCTCTGCCTCGTTTCCCACTAAAAATTAACTTCAAGGCAAACGCTATGATTCTAGAATGAGCTTTGCTACATAGACTTAAAATATAGGACCAACAGGGGGACAGGTGAGTTGTCCTCCTCCTATTGTATAATGAGATGGCTATCATTAATGATGGTCAGCTCATTATACAATAGGAGGGGGACTTAATGATGGCCAGCTCATTATATAATAGGAGGGGGACACCTCACTTATCCCTCCTGTTGGCCCCATATTTTGGGTCCTTAGGGAATTTTTCTTCTAGACTATGACGGTCATATGTGTTCCTACAAAAACATATAAATGATTATTGAATTAGAAAACAATGATTACGTACGAAAGATGATGACTGTTTTACTATAAAACGAGGAGGGTAAAGCAGATCTTTTTGTAATTCACGCAACAGGTAAATAATAAAAAATGAAGAAACAAACAAGCTTTGTTTGTTGTTTTTGCCCCCTTCATTGGTCCTCAATCAGCAAGTTTCGGAGATAAATTTGAAACCATTAAACAAAATTCTCCCTTATTCTTCATGCATCTAACTAAAAAGGTCGTTAATGCTCGAAACTTAACTATAAATGTTTACAATATAAACAAGCTTCCGTCTAGTGCTATGTGTACATAATCGTCAACTTTTATCTCAAGATTCCCCTTTTAATCCCACCTAATTTATGTTAGATTTCTTGTCATGACGATCCAAACTCTAAAAGTGTAATATGGTCTCATTATTCCTAAAACCTTAACAACAGAAGAAATTGAAAAGAATAATGTAAAGCTTTGCAGAAAATGCCGATAGAATATACTTCTCAAGAATCAAAACCAAATTGTAACAAAAATAAATGGAAAAAAAAAATATCTTCGGAATTATGATTAAAGACTCAAAACGTACTTACCGAAGGAAAAGGCTTAGGTTGCGACAGCCAGCATCAACTGAGAAAGGAAATAAAGTTAGGGATCACAAGTCACTAATCAATCAATATGAATTATTCTTTTTTTTTTTATATATAAAAACTAGAAGCAGATGAAGGTTAGATAGAAGGGGGCAGGAAAAAAACTTTTTGAAGTATAACGAGGGACAGTGAATCAAATATTTTATTATCAATTTTTCCTTCCTAACCTGCAATTGGGCGGTGAAGGAGATCGTTCGAGGAGAAAGTATCCGGTGGCCGCGTTAACGCGGTCCACCGGACTCTTTTTGTCTTGAGATTTTTCTTTTTTATTTTAATTCCCTAATTCCTTTCCCCCCTTATTTTTCTCTCTTTTTTTTTTTTAATCTTTCCTTGTTAAGGCAACGATTGCTGCAAGTTGGAAGGTAGGTAAACATTGCTTTATTAAGGCGTTTACGGCGTCGTTGGACGAACGAACGAAGACAAATCTAGGCCTTTTCCTAACGTGCGCTATTGGTTATTTCGTGGTAAGGCACGAGGATCCGAATATCCGGCCAATAAATATTGAAATCGTCATTCATCATCTAGTTGGTCGTTACGATTAAATTAATCAGAATATTATACTACTTTGGGTAAATTTCAGGAAACCGTCTCATCTATGCCCAGTGTTTTAAGTAACTCCTCCATTTATCAAGTTCAACAAAAAAAAAACCCAAGGATCTATAGAAATGCCAGTAACAGAGCCCTTAGTCAATGATAATATTGAAATACCTAGTACAAGGGTCTTATGAAATTTACCCTAATATTTTTGAGATAATTGTAATTTGATCTGATTATAGTTTATTATGTCTTTCTTCTTTTGATTTTTTTTTTTTGCCCCCTTTGAGAAGTACAGCAAACTGAACGCTAAAAAAGCTAGGTCCAAAGCATCATACGATGTTATTGTACATCTAGTCGAGAGGAGGTAAATAAATACCTATACTCATAAGGACCACCATACCTTGCAAGGAGAAACAAACTTGAGCACTTATTATGCTTCACCCCTCGACCCTACAATGACATTGTATTACCGGAATGTTCGAATCATCTAAGGAAATTAAATATGGAGTAACATACATGTCCCTTTCTTTCCTGATATCTTACATCGTCGCGTGCATAATGCTAATACCGTTTAACTAGCCTTGCAGCAACAGTTCCTTGATTTCAATAGGTTTGCCTGACTTAAATCATATCAAAACAAGACAAGAAACATGAAGCATGGTTAAAGTTAAAACACTCTTCAGTAATAATATAGCAAACACTCACCCTCAGAATGCTGTAGTCAATAATGAATGGATTACAAAATCAACTTATACATATATGTAATCAGAAGACCGAAAACATGATTAAACCGGAAAATAAGGATATTAAAAAAAAACCCTTGCTATCAACTATCAACTATTTAGCCCAAGCTACAGCATCAATCTCTGCTTGAGCACTTCTGTAGAGTTCTAGGCGCTTCGCAAGTGCTGTCCTACGTTCCATGACAGCTGGGTCTTCATCCAACAATGATGCCAACTGCTTAGACTGCAGCAAAAGAGAGACAACACATCATTAACAACAATGTCGTAGTATACAGCTAAAAAAACAAAATAGTAGAAAAATGTGCAACTTTCATTAAGCTATCACCATGACTTAGCATATGGTGCCAACGTTATCAGCAAAACTAGGGAGAAACCCTAACAGAAGGAAAAACACTTTTTTTCTTTTAGATGGCCAGAAAAGAAACCCCTACATCTGGAGAAAAAAGCTCCAATGGAGAAAAATCAAACCCAAAACCTCTTCAGGTGCATTACATGTCCACTAAACATAGATCATTAGACAAATATAATACCTAACAGTAGAAAACAGCTAAAAGAGCATGTAAGCTAATTGAGAAATTTTTTAGCTCAATCAATATCTCACCTCTTTCTTTCCCAATTCAGTGAAGAAGTGGTCAAGCAGGGATCGTTTTGCCTCACGAACCTGGCAATAAACAATGGACTTGGGGATGGAGTTTCGTAAGCTGGCACATACCATATTCACATATGCTAAAACCGTTGTTCCTGTTTATTCAACAACCAAAAGCATTTAACATAGCTTTCGAGAAATTGATAAAAGCTAATCTCGTACAGAAAAATGAAGGTTCAGACACATATATATCATGCGTCAATGAATTCTTCCACAAGATAGGATCTCAGTTCATGAAGCACAAGGGAAGAAATGTACAAGCGGATACCAACTTAGAAATAGAATTTACCTATTCTCCTGAGATATGAATCATTGTATCTGTCAAAAATTGAATGAGTTGGGTTTCCACCCTTCTCCACATCCTGAGGAAGCTTCCGGAAGAAATCAACTGTCAAGTAACTACATTCCATATCTACCATTTGAAGTGTCGCTTTCTTGCTTGATTCCTTCATTCTGTCTAATGAATCAAAAGCTGCATTACCAACCTCCACTCTGAGACTAGGATATTGCTTCAGCTCCTACAAAGGAACAAAACATACTCACGGTAACTACAACATATATGAAAGAAACAAATAAAATGTGGTTGATGCCATTGCAATCTTGAAATCTAGGCACATGAAATATAAATAATGCTATTTCTTTTCTTCCTCTTAAATTCCTAGAACTCAAACATAATATAGAAGTGAAATCAAACTATACTGATTTACTAAAGAGCGGGTGAAAATACACGATTAACCATATCGAAAAACTACATCTACTGTTTGATTTCCCAACTTCTTGAGAAAGAAAGAGGATACAATACAGGGTTTTTTTAAAACCACAGCAATTACACATTCTTCAGAAAATAATCATATTTTGGCTTACTCTTGTCTCAAAGATGGACAAAATTTTCTATAGGAAACGATATCATGTCAACTCTTACACTAGACTCTTTAATGATCTACAGAGAATCCTGTTCCACTTTCTAGCATTTGCCTAAAACTGCATAACCAAAATGGTCGAGTTCATGTATCCACCAATCGGCTATAAAAGTTCAATGGCATTTCCATTTAGCATTTCGGACATTGCTAAGATTTTGGAACAAGTGACAAATAATTATCACTAGGTTGATGGTCACAAAACTAATTATTCATGGAACTTTCTCAGCTGTTAGTCCTCCAGAATTAACGCCAATTTGGTAATAAAATACTTCACCAATGATACACGCCAAAAGCAGCATAACCTTTGTCTCAAACTGTTAAAGGAGGGCAAACCCCAAAAAAGTCCAGTGGTAGTTGTCAGATACTTAACATAACCCACACGTATACTAGATTTGGGACAGGCAATGAGATAAAAACAGAATGAGCATAATCTTTGCAGAGATCATATGATGATGGAACCATATGGATTCAAAGTAACAATTACCTGAAGCAAACTCTTAAGAATAAAAGTCCCTAACATCTAAATAAAACCTATTGTAGAGACAGTTCCCTTTCCAGGTAAGATGGAATTGAAGTCTCTATAAAAGTAATATAGTTACTTCAACCATGGACGCGAAGAATAACCTAATAAACTCCTTTCACATGGATTCTCCAAAATCAAACTGCAATATCATCTCTCTAAAAGGTAGATACTCTTGATCAGTGAACTTACTAGAGTCTCATTAATAGCTTTGTGCACCAGTTCCTTCAGTATTGCATGAACCTGAAAGCCCAAGAAAAATAAAATTCATTACAGTCACAAGCTGATCTAACTAAAGTCGGAAATAAAATCAATGATGTATGTTGAAAAATGTAGAATGGATATAAATGTGCGAAGAACTGCTAATGATAGATAAAGCTGCAACTGACTTTTTAAGATTAAGACATACACACAGCTTAAGTCACTGAATTAGGACTAAATGAAACTAAAAAAAAGAAGTGTTTGTTGTGGGTATTCGTACCGCATCCACAGCAGCCTCAGCAGGGCCCCTGATACTAACTAGTGACGATTCAATTAAACGACGATAACCTTGCTCAGGAGCTATCAAGTGAGGTTGATATCCATCTGCTTCAGTAATTAGCTTTCTTACATTTTCCATTGAAAGTTGCTTGTCAAACTGCAACCTTTTCAAAGCTGCTGGAAGTTGGTTATCGAAAACGTTGTAGACCTTTTCACCACCAGGACGCCTGTTATATAAAGAAAAGATCCATGAGAAAGGGTGATGATATAATCACTTAGCAAAAGGTTAAACAAATACATTAATTCTGGAATTTATACAGAGTAAGCTGGTTATCATATAGAGAACAAAATAAACTCATCAAGTTTATCAACTGCAAAAGTAACACGAACAAGATAATAATCAATCTATGAAAGAAGGATAACTTTTTTGGAAAACCTAAATTCTTGCTTTTATTACTAATTTCTGCAAATAAGGTGTGTTGTTTGTTAAGTTATAATGTATTCACCCATATCTAAGATTCAAAGGGTGAGAGCATATGAAGACAATATCCACAATACATATTAGAATTAATATAAAACTATAATCTTCGTCTCTCACTAACTTCGGAGTTTTGGTGTAATTGTTAGATGGACTAAATTTAAGATAGTACCAGAGCAACCCAGGTTCAACTCCCACCAGCCACGAATTTTAAGCGGATTTTCTAAAAATTAACACTGATGTGTGACTCCAGATTTTAGCCCATAAAAAGAGAGCGTTCAACTTGCGGAGGCATGTTAGAATTAATATAAAACTATAATCCTCGACCCTCACCATAACTTCGGAGCTTTGGTGTAATGGTTAGAGGGACTAAACTTAAAAACGCCAAAACTCCGAAGTTACGGTGAGGATCAATGATCATAATTTTAAATTGATTCTAACAATACACAAGCATTTACTTCAAGTTGAATCCTGACACTAGACATAAAAAATGCAGTACACACTAGATGTGCAGGTATTAAACCACCAAGTGTATAACTAATTGGTCAGTTCAATTAACATTTATGTACTTGATAATACAGCCACAACTTTTGAGTTCGTACGGGCCAGCTCTCCAGCTTAGTTTTCTAACTTGATGATATTTGCCCTACCTATTTTGTCTTATATTTCATCTTGCTATCATACATTACTATTTGTTGCAATTTAACAGAACTTTGAAGACATCACCAATTACTTTCAATACCACAACAACTGTTGGAGTGGCCAACAGCAAGCCGCATGTCGCGTGACTTTCCAATAAGCAAATATTTTTCATGTTTCGCTTATACTTTTCTGCACATATCTTCCCCCTGCTATACTTTTCTTCCAGCTACTTTCTTTTCCCTTTCTCTACTCTTCTTCTCAGTTCAATCTCTCCTATACTTCCTTACTTGTCCTTCTTCACGCAAATGGGCAAACCCACAATTAATATATTGTTTTAACATTAATAAATTGCTCAATAGTTTTCTATTGAGAAATCCACCATAAAATGGTGTTCCCTCAATGATTGCCTCTCATCTCAATTTATGTGCAAAGATTAGCAGCATTAGAACCTCAATAAGTTCTTCTATGACTGCACCAGATTGCAGAATATAAATTTTACTATGCCACAAATTGCATGTTTTCTACCATCAGTTGCTAACATAGCTATGCTAGGTGGCTTCTGACCTTGCATCCTAACATGTTCGAGAAAGAGACCATTATCTAGTGGAACTGACAATCCATAGCATAAACAACATTAACACTCAATATAAGCCTAAATTACAAATTAACCTTGCAAAGCTCATCCACAGATATTATCCACGACGATATAGAACAGTAGTTCATTGCGGTAGGCATGCATATGGCAACATAATAAGTTGAATGAAAAGATCATAAGAAAAGAAACAATTTCAGAATAATAAGGCATCTCACATACACGCCATCAAGATGTTCCTTGTAGATTTGATCAAAAACACGACAGATCTCCATAATCATGTATAGTTTTCCCTGCATGTAATAATTAAACATCATAATTAGAGGGAAAAAGGCAAAAACAAAAGGAAGCAGAACATGACATAAGATGCATGATTGAGGCAGAAAGGAAACAAAAGAAGCTGATCATCCAGTCCTGATGTCCGACAAGACATTAGTAACTTCTAAGTTAGACAGTTCAAATAAAGAGGGAGAAATGAACAACTTCCTAGGACCAGGTCACCAGAAAAATCAAGGTACAATACACCAAAAGATTCCTTAAAATGGATCCAGAAGGTATATAGATACAGATATCGATACACAGAAATAAATACAAATACATGAGTATAAAATATTTTTTTATTTATATGCATAGACAGATAAGACTTTTAACTTTTGGTTTTTCAGCACTTTGAATGATGTACATCAACTTGCAAATAGTGAATCTCCAACTACATTTTCCTATTATAAAATTTATTCATATGGTGAAAGAATTTAATATGGGAAGAATTTACATCCAAATTATTCATCTAGATGATTTGTATATCTTCAAATTTTGGTCATCTATTCCTTTATACAAATAGGAGGATCAGAGATTTACTGCTCATGCTACAGTAGATGCTACAGTAACATTCACTGTAGCATTATTGCTGTAGCTAATGGTTAATTAAAATATTACTGTAGCACACGGGTATACTGTAGCATTTGAAAGGTGCTGTAGCAGAGCGGGAAACTATAGCACTTTCAAAAATTCAAATCGTATCATATTAAAAAAGCGGGTTACTGTAGCAAAAAATTTCGTGCTTTGCACGGACCGCAAACTAGTATAAGATGAAGCGAACATGATAAATAATATTATAATGAAATGTCAAAATTTCAACATACTCCAGCATCCGCAGCAATGGGTTTCCCAAGACGGCTAAGCTCAGACTCAAGTTCAGCGATACTTTTATTGATGAGAGATTGTATGCCTGGGATTCGAGACTTGATTACTTGCTCTAAATGCTGCAAAGAATGGATGATACCTATTAGTCTATAAAAACACTGCAGTTATTCTAAGGTAAGATAAACATGTGATTTTATTGGTATCCTTCCTATCAGATGACATAGAAAAGGAACAAAAGCAGCACCTTAGACATCATCTTCCCCAGATGCTCAGAACCCATTCTATGGGCAAGATGTTTGTACTCAGGGCTGTTTGCAAAATATTCCCGCTCTCTACGACGAGCAGCAATCATGTCAACACTTTTATTAATGTCAGCTTGAGAGCGATTCACAACACCAATCCATGGGTACTGTAGCTTGTATGCTTTCCCTTCCAATATCTGAAAACCGAAACTTTAGTCAAGCAGTGCCTATAAATTTTAAGGCTAAAAAGATAAAGAGATCATATTTCAAACCATTTTGCTTAAAAGGTAAAAAAGAAACAAAGCTCTTGTAGGCAGAGCAATATAGTATTAGAAATGCAAATGAAATAAAGACAGCAGCTGTAAATATAAGATTTCTGCAGAGAGGCAAGCTGAAACTAGCAGCAAGCAACTATTTCAAAGGTTGTAAGCAAAAATAAACAACTAAGAAGTCAAGAGTGCCAGTCTAGTAAGTAAAAATCAGCAGTACTGCAAATAATAATAATAGTAATAACAATGAAAATTTTAAGATATACATGCTCAAGTTATCAACAGCAATAATATACAACGTATGTCAACTTACGTCGACTGCATCAGTGCCCTTATCCATGAGATCGATTTTAGTTAGCACACCAAATGTCCTCTCTCCTGAATTAGAAAACAAAAAGAATTAAGCATCTAAGATGAAACTAAAAGGAAAGGTGCAAAAGTATAGAATGTCCAATGATTAGTAAAGATGAGCATCATTTTGCTAATTACCAGCACTTTAGATTCCCCCTAGTAGTGTTTTAAGAGTGGTGTTATGAACATTTAAAATTAATAAATATAATTAGCTAGTTGCACAAGTGCAACTAGTTTGGAGGGCAAAATTACATTTATCAAGGACATAAGGAATGTATAGAATCAGTCTGGTTGCTTGTAATACATAAAAACAGATGGCAGTCTATAATTGTACAAATTCAGCATCCAGAAGCTCTCTTAATGGCTCAGGGACTGAACAGACACCATGTTTGATATTTTATCAGCGACAAGTACTTAAAACGAGCACTTTCATGATAGCACAATAAATATAACTAGTAGTCATACCTCACGAGCAACCATCTTTTGGAACATGTATGATACCTCAACATGATAAAAAAGCAAGTGACTTTTAACAGTAAAAAGCAGTGGGTTACTCTTTTGAATTAAAAATAATAATTAATAAATCATAAAGTTCAAAAAATTTTGAGAAAATAGGAACCTGTGAAACTGTGTGGTCCCTGTGAAATTAATATGGCTATGTTAAAGTTGAACACATAAATATAACAGATAAATAAATAGTGATGATCCTAAAATGCGGCTTCAGTGTCCTAGAGCCTCTACAGCTAATGTTTCTTATGACATTATAGCAGACTTTTTACAACAAATGGATATCTTGGTCCTGTTTCCCCTACCACATTGATCAAATATTTGAATGAAGATCCGAAATTGACATTCAGTATGACATGGAGATAATTAAATATCTCTCGCTAAAAATAAAAATAGTCTCATATACAAGTGTCCTCTTTATATATCCTCACAAAAGCATATACGAGAATGATTGCCAAAGCTTTGTCTTGTTTCTACAAAAATTGCAACAAGATTGTAAGCACATGCTTTTGTTACAAACTACACTACAAATTAGTGCCTGGAACTGCACAGCAATAAAAATCCAAGTTCATACCTCAATCGATCACCAAATCTGACACGTTTACTACCTTCGCAGGGCTACATTATGGATTCATTTATTTATTAATTCTTCCGTATCTTGCAGTTACATTATTTAATAAAGAAAGAAAGTCTGAGGTACCTCTGGAATCATTGCACTAAATTATTAACCTATTTAATTATTTACATTAATATATAATAATTGTTCGTTTAGCGGGGAAATAACACAAAGTTCAAAATGAAAAGGAAGTTCAAGTATTTATAGGAACACTATTGTGCAAGAATTTAGCATTGCATAGTGCACCACAGTTACCTTTGGGATCAACTTCACGGGATATCTTAATTGCATCAGATGTTGCAAGATCTTGATTAGCCGGGGATATTGCTAGAATTATACAGTTAGGCTGCAAATCAGAACAAGTAAATTTAAGATTTCAAAAGCTATAAGCAGTTCATCTTCGATGAGTTTACATTAATATCAAGAATACACTGCCTTAGTATCAAGAAGAATAGTTGAATTAAGGACCATAGCAAAAACCAATACATACATCATCAAAAGAACATTATAATGCTTGATAAGGGAAGGTAAGACCCCTTCCCCTAAAAAGTGATAAACTTATCCACCCACATAGTGCAATTACCTTTTCAATATACGACCGCACCATGTTCTCTATATCTTGTACAATGCTGTCAGGTTGACCCTCTACAATCCATTGTAAATTAATTAGATTCTAATTCATGTTTACCTTGGAAAATGAATAAAAAGTTTGGCATGTGCAATGATGGAAAACTTACCAACAGCCACCTTAGTAAGCCCAGGAAGATCAATAAGTGTCAAGTTCACAACTGCAAAAGTAAACAATTAGCAGAAGGGGCAAACTGGAAATTAATAAGAAAAGTTAAGGCATGAAGATTAGATCAGATTCCTTGAAACATGCACTACAACAACGCATCCAACAAATAGTAATGGCAATTGTGTGTGATGAAGTAATAACCAATTAATCATCTGCGAAGGCAAATCGTGATAAATGACATCATAAACTTAGTACTTAGGCCATTGAACTCATAAAAAGGGTAGCATACAACAGTAGTTGACAAAGTCGATTGCTGTAAAGGTGAGAATGTTCCATATCAAAACAATAAGCACACACCCGTTCAACATCATATTGTAATCCTTCTGCCCTGGTGATTTGAAAACGCTACCTCGACATTCTGCCTGGCTGGCAATGCTTCCAGGAAAATCAAGTTTCTATGTTTTTTTGTCATGTTGGAGACAGCCCATCGGACAATGCCCCCTGAATGCACATGAAACTTTAAATATAGCAATGAAACAATTTCATTGCAGCCTTAGAGCTTTTGTGTGTAAGATACTGACACTAGATTTATCAGATAAATGCCCAGAGCTATCTTCCAGAACTTCTCCCCAATTTCTTTAGTTGATTATGCATTACATACATGGGACTGTATGCACATAATGGGCCTGTATCAAATTTGTGGAAGTTCTCTGCTTCAGACACACTTCAGGACACAGAAAACTTGACACTCATGTTCCATGTTCATGTAACACTGGCATTGTCAACCCAACCACCAAGGTGACCTGCCACCTCTGACCCCTACCACAGCGTTCCACACATGTCAAGGCTTATCCTATTCTCTTTCTGCCAACTGTATTGAAATCAATCATCACATTATGGTTAGACCAAACCATTCGAAAGACGAACATTAAGATCACATTTCAGGGACTACAACATTTTGAGATTGGCAGGATGTGTGAAAATTGACCTGAGGAAAGCGTTTGACAGTGTTGACTGGGGATTCCTGAAAGCTGCCATGCTGGCTATGTGCTTCCCCCAGAAGTAGATCGAATGGATAAGGGCCTGCATTACTACCCTCATCAAATTTTCCATTGTTATCAATTACCCTCCACGGCGATTTCCCCAGTAGTAGAGGTCTCAGGCAAGGAGGACCCCTCTCTTCTTATTTGCCATTGTCATGGAATATCTATCCTTGCTCTTACAGATCCGTGAAGCGAAGCTCATTAACCTACCTATAATACACATCCTGTCTCAACCAAAAACTAGATCCTCAATGTTCAAAATCACTTTAGTCATACTTCAAACTTTATCCCAATAAACAGCCCTCTAGAAATACATGTTCCTATACACACTTTCAGTATCTTAAAGAAGCCCTCTAAAGCTTACATTCTCATATCCAAATAAGCAGAAAATGGTCTGAATAACCACACAAGAAATTGAGCATCTGAGAACCGATTAAGTTCTTGGTTTAGAAACCGAGATGTAACTGTAGAAATTCATAACTCCAACACATGAAGAGTACATTTGACTAGATTTCTCTTCATGAATTAGGCCTTGTTCAGCTTCCTGCTCCCTTTTCAATTCACCAGGATTGGGTGGTTCGGAGCAGATATTCCCTGTGAACTGATCAACAAGGACTCAGGTTTGCTCATTTCACTATAATCAATCAAACCACACTCCCCCGCCCCCCCCCCCCCCCCCCCAAAAAAAAAAAAAAAAAAAAGCGCCAAACCATACTTGGATCAACTTGATTCAGAGTTAGTGAATCTGAAGAAGATAAGACATGTTGATAATTAGATATTCATTCCTACATCTCGCTTTCAAGCTCACGCTCATCACTTAACACTGAAAGACCAGAATATCCTCTACATACTCCCTTCCCTCTTGCTAAAAGAACCATTTAAATTACTTAGATCCAGAAGTTAAATTTTGGAAAGAGTTGATATACTACAAAGTAAAAGAGACATCAGTATGTAGTCGACTTATTTATACAGATCCTCTCCAGTGAACTATCTGAAAACATGTATTTGTCTATTAACAAGAAATGCAAGCTAAAATAGTAAAGTTAGGTGGGAAAGAAAGAGAAAACATAGACGAGGGAAATTAGAAAAGTAAACATAGACAAGAGGTTGGTCAATTGATTACCGTGAAAAAATTAAAAAGAAGGTAAAAATTATACTAAAAGACCACATTCGTCAATAAAAATATAGGATCACTATATGTTTTGAAGCTCAATGGAATAAGATCATAGTAATTCATTGACTCACCGTTCGGAGAATATATGCTAAGATGAATTGGAACAGAAGAGATTTGCTTGCTCCGACCAGTTTCTCGATCAGTTTCATCTGCAATCTCCTTCCGCACTTGAGCTGCACGATATAACCAAAAATTGCATGTGAATTGTCAAGATGATTAGCGATCGACACCCAATAAAGATATTACAATCTAAAAAAGAAGATCATTTGACGTGAATGGGTATTCACATGCAAAGTTAAATCCATGTAAATATAAGATGAATCAAATCAATGACGAATAAATATAAGAGATGGAGACACTGAGGGGTTGTTTGGTTCACATTGAAATGGGCTGAAAGCCTGGAAATTGGTTCCATGACATTGTCAGAGCAGAAATTTAAACCCCCAACCCCATTACATTTCTCTAGTTTGT
>NC_033798.1:86195887-86207296 GCF_001876935.1 Asparagus officinalis
ACCCACCCCCCCTCAAAAAAAAAATTCCACATCAACGAAAATAATAATCCCATTTTGTTGGAGAGACTTGGGCTGAAATGGGTCAGAAGGATATTATTTTTCACTAAAAAAATATCCCACTTTTCCAATGATGATCACAATCTACTTTTCCAAGGATGATTCATAACAAAACGAACAAATGAAACTGAGGAAAGCTATTTCGTGAACACTTGGTTTCCTACCTTTTTTCCCAATCCAACCTATAGTGAAAAGGTGGACACACATTTCACCCTTGATTTCATGATTAACCAAACACTAAAAATACTTTTCCAAGCAAACCTTTGAAACCACTAAAAAGGGCTTCTTGTACAAAAAAAGGTTTACCATTATTATGGTAACCCAACTAAACAGGCCCTAACATATGAAAGAAAAGAAAACGAAAGGGAAAAGGTAAAAGGGTTCTCAAAATAAATAAATAAATAAAGGCTATTTTGTTATATATGATGCCAAGCAAATGAACCTTATTTATCATATGCACAAGAAAAATAAGTAACACATGCAAATTTATCTTATTAGTTCTCAGTAACCTTGGAACCATGATTCCTTCATTCAGAATCTTAAGCAAATGGGTCATGGGCTAATAATTTATACCAAGCAATCCAAGCAAAACCCACTAGTTTTTAAGGGGCTTCGACTCAGGCGTGTTTGTTTCATTTCCATAATTTAATGGGAATAGGTTTTTGCTCAAAAAACATGTTTGTTGAGTTTTCCATGTGTTTCCAGATTTGGGTTTTTTCGTTTGTTTCATCAATTAAAGCAAGGGGTGTCTATAAAATAAAATAAAAAGTGAGGGGGTGAAATTTATGTCCATCATAATCTATTGTTCGGATCGCATAAAAAAAACAGGAAACCAATCATTTACGAAAAGGCGAGAAAAAGAGATGGGTTGTCAAAAACTACAGTTGTCACCCTCTCTCTGTAATATTTTAATGCTCATTTAATAGGTTTCCACCCATTTTCGAGCAAACAGCTCTGAATAAATTTCCATGAATTTAACCACTTTTGGGGGTTTCTAGAAGATTGATTTCCTATAATTTTTGGCGAACAAAACACGTTCTTATGAAAACTTTTTAGGAGATCTGGGGTTTTCTAGTATTGTCAGAGCCTAGAAATCAAAATCCAGGGGTTTTTGGCCGAAACAAACACGCTCTAAAAGGCAGCTCCAACCGTCCTCCACGCATGAGATAGAATGAATTGTCTAACAATAAGACTAAAATACAGAAACTTGTTTCAAGGCCATCTGGTGGTGATGTCATTAAAGTGGAGCCACCATGGATTGTTATTCTCGCAAGAGACAAAAGAATTTGGCATTATGTTTCCACAATCTAAACCTTTGAAGTATGGGTCAGATCCTCAACGCTTTGTGTCAAGGGTAGAAGTAACTTGTAAGATCCTGATGGATTTACCAAATTAAGGACTAGGATTTGAAAGAACCAAAAAAATTGGAGAGGAAACAACTTTGCTTACTCTCACGAGTAACAATCTTCTCTAGGCTTAGCCTCTCATTCATTCCTATGTGAGGTTATGAGCGTGCATGCACCCAACACAAATATCTACGCTTTACTGATAAACTTTTCATTAAAAGGAATAGCTCCAAGAATAAGAGGAAGGATGAAGGGTCTTGGATGGTTAAAGAGGGAAAGCAGCATTCATATACCAATGAGCGGGAAGTGGCAATCTTTCTTGTCTATAAAATGCGAGGAAAAGAGAAGTAGTATCTTACAAAGAAAAGTAGTATCCTACATAAAGGAAGTAGGCCTGAAAATGAGGATTCACTACACACATTTAATAAGCAATGTATAAAGTGCAATATTTAATAACAACTTCCAAACTAGTTGATGATGTCTATAATGTGAGAACATTATGACCAGGAAGATGCCGATCTCAATCAAATGATCGAAGAACTTGAGGCCATCGCCAGTTTCAGAAAATCATCTACCCGAAAATATTATGATTATGCATTTGTGAGAAAATAAGCAAATATAGCATTTGTGAGAACATTATGACCAGGAAGATGCTGATCTCAATCAACTGATCGAAGATCTTGAGGCCATCACCAGTTTTAGAAAATCATCTACCCGGAAATATTATGATCATGCATTTTTGAGAAAATAAGCAAATATAGCATTCAACAATCCTCATGGGGGGACGCTAGGCCAAGAAGAGAAGCCTCCGAAAGCATGACTCACTAGGAAATGGAAAATAAATTGAATGTCACTTTAATGTAATTCTAACTTCCAATGACGATGCATACACTTAAGACCTCTTACAACTGCTAAAGAACTACAATCAAAAGCTTAAGATCACGGATTTGGAATAACAATGTATGTAAAGAAAATATAAAAAACTTAAATCAATAACTAGTTCCCATTACAAGTAGTTCACGACACATTGACTACAAAAAATTTAATGGTCAGGGCCATCAACAACCTTGCCCCATAAAAACTGTAAGACACTATCAACATTCAACTCTAATAAATACGTTAAAATTTAAAATAATGTAACTGTTGTAGGCATGAACTTACCAAAATCTGTGAACTTCTTCCTCGGAAGGTGCATAAATTCCGCATACTCTCTCCCTTCTTCAATCTTATGAAGTTGCAACACGAGCGGCCGACGAGTGACAATACCTGTAGCACATCATTGGCATCATTCTCTAATTTAGTCAAAATAACTACTTACACAGATATTAAGCAAGCTTTCATAAAAAAAAAATAAAAATCATAGCTCTTACCTGATCCCCTAGGCAGAAAGTCCTTGCCTACTATGCTTTCCAGCACTGAGGACTTTCCCGAACTCTAGAAACAGAGTAAAACGAAATTATGAGACAACATCAGGCTAGCTCTTATATCGCTTTCCAGCACATTGTTATAGCAACTACAAACAGAAAATTCTGTACGTAGCTAATAATACAAACTAGTTATATGAACATTTTGAACATAAGCTACTTCATAAAACTCAAACCTTTATAACACAATAAGATAAGCACTCTTTCAAACTCTAAATACCAAAAAGGCAAGTGATTCTGATACGCGAACGGAAGCAAAACTACTTAGTGGAATAGCGACATGAAAGGCTTAATAAAAAGACCTAGCCCTAATACTTAAGATCATCGTGGATCTCCATAGATGATGATAACATACAGCATAAAATTTAACATGATGAACAGATGAAAGTTACAAATCAACTGCAAAAGAAACACAGATCTACTTTAAAACGAAGCAAAACCTGCGTAAATGAGATTCATGACCAGAAACACACATAAAAAGGTGAAATTTACAAGGAATCCAAGTGATCAAACATCAAAGCCCTAAGACGCAGCTAAGGAAATCCAAGATCCAAAAAATTGCCAAACGAAAAGGGGCAGATCTCGCGAAAACATCACAAATTAGAGGAAGCAAAAGGGCGATGAGATCCGAAAGCTGACCTGGCCTCCAACAACGGCGATCGCCGGAAGCGAATCCCAAAGAGTCGGTAACGCGCTCTCCTCTCCGTGATCGCCGAGAGCAGTGCACGCTCTCTGAAGCTTATTCACCAAAGAGATCAAATTCTCCATTATCCCTCGAAATTTGACGGAGAACGAACTGAAATGAGATTAACAAGCAGAAATCGAAGATTCTCTTTCTTTTGAACAGAGCCTCGTCGATTTTAGAGATCGAAAAGAGGAAGAGAGAGAAACCGAAAAATAGCCTGCCGACCTAAGCGAGAGAAGGTGAGTGAAAAATAAATTAGAAAGAAGGGGGAAGTGCGGAAAAAAAACGATTGGCGAACAAACCGAGTCCTCGCGATTTGGGTCTTTTTATAAAGAAGTCCGAGACAATGGAGTAATTTCCACTCGGAGTGCAAGTTGTTTGAAGTTTTGAACTGGGTCCCAAGGTGAAAATATTCAATAAATAAATGTATTAGGGAGTTTGTATTCAAAGTTGTGCTTTGAACTGTGCATACGGTGACGAAAAAATTTCACGAAAGGGGTCCGCAAGAATCCGATTCAAATTTCAAAGTGAAACCTCCGCATGAATTGAATCTAGTCAGCAGATGTGACTTCGACTTCGGATTCGACTTCGGATTCGGGTTCGAATTCGATGAGATCTGCTTTGAATCCGCGGTCCGTTTTGTGGAGAAACCTTATACCGATCCAAGACCATTATGAAGTTTGGAATGACCACTCCACGGCCCAATAATATGTAGCTTGTGTTCTCTTTTTTTATTTTTAATAAATTTAATATTCTTTTGATAAAAGTTTGTAATAGGGCCTATAGTACAGTCATTATAAAGTTTTTAACCCAATCATAAAATGACCCTGTAGAAACTTATGCCTCAAAACTATGGTTGCATTCGGTCTAGATACGGCTTGTATATGATATTTATCATATCCATATCCGCTTACAGATATGAATATATTTCGATAAGGAAAATTTATATCCATGGATATGGATATATATCCGGATGTATAAGTGAATATGCAGGTGGATACAAAACAGATATAAGAAACTAGATAGTATTGAAAAAATATAGTTCATGTGATACAAAAAGTTCATGAAAAAGTTCATTATATTATAAAAGCTAAGATTAGATATTCTGATCATCAAAATTAACCTCAACTCCATAATCTAAGGATAACACTATCGTAACAGTTTGACTAATATTTATTCGGATATTTCAGATAAGGATCCAGATATTTTACTATAAAATCATATCTATAACCATATCATATCCGTTATAAATTTGAGTAATTATATTTGTATACTAGCGGATACGAGTACAAATATTTTGTGAGATACGGATGTAGTTTAGCACACCTACTCAAAACCCTCAATATTTTGTTACGCCACTGGAATGTTCTTAGCAGGATGTGGCCATGAGTCCTATTGATTCTTGGATCACACATTTATTATTATTTGAGTTCTAATCTGTGAAATCTCAGGCCGGCCCAATTTGAAATCAGAATACGACTACGATTAGCCTAAGTCTAGGGAATTATTTAAAGAGGGTTTTATTATTAGAATTTGACCTAGCCCTATTGAGTAAGCCGTTATTGTCTCCTGTAGAAAAACTGGGAGAAAAGAGAGTTAACAGAGAAGTTTCAGAGAGTTGCTTTTGGCCTTTGTGAGTTCTTGTAATTCTTTTTTTTTTTCTTTTGATAGTGAAATTTCTCCAATGTCTTTGTTGTTAATGTAGTCTAAATTTGGGCAAATCACATAAATCTCTATATTTGTGATTGCTTCTCATTTCTTCTCCAGCTCGTTCTTCGCAATTATTTCTGCTTGATTGTGCACGAATTCTAACAAATTGGTATCAGAGCTTCGGTTTTCAATTTGTTTTATGCGCATAGAAGATGTGTATGGAATACAAGATTGAGAACTTCAACTGTGATGTTAATTCGGTGTTTGGTTGGTACAGATGAGACCTAACCTTCTTTAGAAAGGACTACAAAAGATTTCGTTAAGGAAAGAGAAAATACTGATATTCGATGACAGATGACGATTCTCCACCATCAAGATTGATTACAAAGAGTATAATATCATTTAATACAAAACCTCTATCGTAATCAAGCCTAGTTTCAGTGGCAGCTTCTTCTCCGTTGTCCGTACTTTGGGCCGATGATTTGATATCGTATTCAGCACCGTAAAAAAGAGAATCGGTGAAATAGTTTTCCAACTCTTTAAACAGTTGTTTATCCGCGACCATCGTCTTGACCTCATTATTGGTGTCTACATATTTTAGACACTGATGGAGGGTGGAGGGGACTATAATATTACCATGGATCCAGGGTCGACCCAATAGTAAGTTATAAGAGGTCTCTGCATAGATCACATAGCACGTGACTTCGGACCTCAGGTCTCCAAGTTGGCACTTCATTCGGATTTTACCAAATAGTTTGGACCCACTGGTTTTGAATCCATAGATAACAATACCCATGGACGCCAGCTTACTGGCAGGGATTCCGAGATTATACATCAGTCGGAGTGGCATGATGCTGACAGCGGAACCGGATTAACTTGGATCCGGTTGACAATGCTGAAGCCGATGTATCCGGTGAAATACAAAGGCCTGTCATGCTTTGAATTCCTTGTTTGCATGTCCTCTTTGGTGATGCAAGGGAACTGTTTGGCCGCGAGGTTGCAGTGTTGAACTGACGGCTCCGGTTTCTTTGGGGACTGGCTTGATCTGAGTGAGAAACATGTCAGAATTGGCCAAAGCTTCTTGCAAAGCATCCCTCGTGCCTTTGGAAAGCCGTAATAACTCATATAAGGTTATCCTCGCTGGAATATTAGCCAATTGGGTCATAATATCGAAATGGTATTAAGTATTCGAACTTCTTGGTTTATCTCTTCCAATCGAACGATTGAATCGATACTGCTTCGGGTTCTGAACCTCCTAGTGCTAGGGTTCTTTCTCCTTTTGTTTAGCTGCAGCCTCCTTCTATTTGGTAGCTGACTGTTGCTGAGGTTCTTCAGAAGACTTTGGCGTGGTTTTGACCACCTCCTGCTCAGCCGATTGATCGGCCACCTTGGGTTAGTTGAATCGATACTGATTCCTGCTTCTGGTGGCAAAGGTCGGTTTTTCGCTGGTCACAAAAGCCTCATGCTCATCGTCTGAAAGCAGGAAGGTAGGGATCCCTTCGTTATTTTCCTCCGGAATCACTGTGGTGGCACAACAAGACTTTCCCTTACCCTTGGACTTCTTCTTAGACAAGGACCACGTCCACTATTCATCTTTAAAAAGATCTGGATAGACCCAAAAAACTTTGTCGTTGGGGGTTGCATGTGGCACAAGCCCCTTCTGGTGTTGTCCATGAGGATCATCATTGATGATCTTCATTTCTACCTTTGTTACGGGTTCCGATTGAAACCATGTTAAAGGAACAGAGCCGAAGCTGATAGTTACTATGTTTGCACCCACCTTCTTTTCCTTGGGCTGCTTTGCAATGATGATCCTGACGTCAGTTAAGGCTTGGATCTTATCCTTAAGGGTGTAGCACATCTTAGTGGGGTGATGGACCCACATGTGGAATGCATAATATCTTGGATCCGTCGTCCTCTTGGCTTCCTCCTGGTTAGTGATTGGAGGCAACTTAATTTTGTTGTTCTCCAGGTGGTATTTAAAAATAGTAGGAAATTCATCTTCCTTGAAGGAATACTCCTTCGGGAATTTCGGTTCAAAAGTTTTTTGTTGCCTTTGAGGTCACTGCTGGCATTGAGATGGCGAATGCTGCAGTGCTTGTTGTTACGGTTGTAGTTGGAATGTTTGATTTGCATCTACCGTAGTTGCCAGCTCCTTCCATCTACCATGAGGAATGAAGTTTTGCTTCGGAGGATGTGCCGCCGGTTGGCCTCTTTCAGCATTTTTCCTCTTGAGAAAACGTTCAGCTTGTTCTTCACACATCTTTAGTTCTTTCTAAGTTTTGGATGGCACCACCCCATGGCTTCCAGCACATCCAAAAAAATATTATTGTGACAAGTCTGAAGGATGAACTCCTCTGTGACTAGGTCTCGGTAATTCATTGTCTTATTCCGGAAGCATTTGACGAAGTTATCGACGACTCTCCGTCTTTCTGCTTCTCATCAAAAAGCGTTCCGATTGACACTTCGGTGTCATTGACGAATAAGTTGGTAAGAAATAGGGTCTCCATATCATCCAAGTTGTTGACGCTCCCTGGCTTGAGACGATGGTACCAATTAAAGGTGGCCCCACGAAGGGTCTCAACGAATAACCAGACCATCAAAGATTCATTGCCAGATATCATGCTCAAGTAGGGCTTGAAATAAATCAGGTGCTGAGTGGATGAGCCTCTCCCATCGAATGATATAAAGTTAATTAGATTGAACTTCGTTGGATATGGAATTAACTCCCACTCTCTCGGGTATGGACATGGGATGCCGGTCTTCTTCACCTCTTGAGCGGACATTAAGACATTGATTTTGCTCTCGAGCTCCTTCATCTTCTTGTCCTCGCGTGCATCTTTCTTCGGACGATTTTGGGGAGGAACGATGAGACCACCCCCAGTGTTGTTATTATCGATGGGACCACCCTAACACTTTTGTTGTTGGGAGGGGTATCAGCATGGACATTCTCTTCCACTTCTGAATCGCTATTTACTTGATTAGTAGTGTTGCGACGACTGTATTTACCAAACTGATTTGACAAAGTCTGAAGTTTTTGGGCATGTAATTCCCTCATGCATTGCATGTCTAACTCCATCTCCATATTTATTTTAGCTCTAAGGTCTTCCTTCTGTTTGGCTAAAGCATCTTGAAGCACTTGAGACAGTTGATCAGGAGTAATTGTGAACGCCTCCCGAACTTATCCTGTACTGGACACTGTGTCGTCTGAGACGACTACAAAACAAGCGTCTGATACTTCATCATCTGAGGATAACCCCCTCTGCATCCTCTGATAATCCCTACGTTTGACGATTCTGGAGCGTAGCCAGGTTAAATCCTGGGATATCAATGGCAAAGACTTGGGACTGGAACGTCGTGCTGACTTCCCTTTATTGGCCATGTTGATGGTGACTTCTGGGAGTTTATCATCTCGAACGGCTGATCTTCTCTTGTGGAAACACCTTAGCTTGGGCTTTGATGCTTTAGTGGAAAGCCTTTCAAATATCGAGACCCTCTACGAGCGGTCTTGAGACATCTACACTCTGATAATACTGTCCTGATAAGCATCTCACAAGGACAATGAGAGTTTGTTTCTCAGTATTTCTCTTCTGAGACTCATTCGTACCCCTAGCCCAATAGTACAACTAATTGACATGATGATCGGAGCAACCTATCGAATGTTGGTTTGAATCCTTAGGTATAACGTCTTCTTTTGACGGACGTGTTTTCTTCCGAGGATGTAGAGCCTTATTGGCATTCTCAGGAGCCATACGTTTGGAACCACCCCCTTGTGAGTGTGGAGTCTTAATAGGCTCTCGGATTTGAACACGCACTCTCAAGCAGGTGGTGATAGGAACTGACTTTGGCTTGATGGGAGGAGGCGTATGACCCCCGGCCTGAAGAGTCACTTGGAATTTGTTCACTGGACCCAAACGTTCTTTAACCGGAGCTTTACATCGATCCTCGTTCAAAGGACCAAGGTGATCTACTATCGTTATCTTGAATCTGGATAGATCCACACCATCGTAAGGCTTAACAGGAGGTATGGAGGAGACCAAAGCAGGAACGAAAGTTGATGGGAGCGGAGAAACAGCTGCGAGAGTAGCCTTTTGGACGAGACACCTCAGAGTGTCTCGACCATGGCCGAGACACTTTGAAGTGTCTCAGCCAGCGAGAAACTTTAGAGTGTCTTAGCCAGCGAGACACTTTAGAGTGTATCGGCCTACAAGACACTTCAAAGTGTCTCAGCTTGCGAGACACTCTGATGTGTCTTAGCCATCAGGCGATGGTTTGGCCGTCTTCCGAGTTGATTTCGACATCGTTTCGGACTTTGGCATCCAGACTTAGCGTGTTTTTGGTGGTTTTTTGGCCACCTCTTCTTTCTATAATTCTTGTGCCTTCTATACAAGAATACGTGCATGTGCAAGGAGTGCATGACACTTTCAGATGCATTCCTCGAGAGTTGAACGAGTCCTTTTGACATGGACTCATTCGCTGGTTGATGGCTTAGAGGAAGAGTTAGTTAGTTGTCGTTGAGGCGGCTGAATCGCTTGATACCTCCTAAACTCCAGATCTGCATTGCGAGAGTAGCCTTTTGGACGAGACACCTTAGGGTGTCTCGACCTTAGCCGAGACACTTTGAAGTGTCTCAGCCAGCGAGAAACTTTAGAGTGTCTTAGCCAGCGAGACACTTTAGAGTGTATCGGCCTACAAGACACTTCAAAGTGTCTCAGCTTGCGAGACACTCTGATGTGTCTTAGCCATCAGGCGATGGTTTGGCCGTCTTCCGAGTTGATTTCGACATCGTTTCGGACTTTGGCATCCAGACTTAGCGTGTTTTTGGTGGTTTTTTGGCCACCTCTTCTTTCTATAATTCTTGTGCCTTCTATACAAGAATACGTGCATGTGCAAGGAGTGCATGACACTTTCAGATGCATTCCTCGAGAGTTGAACGAGTCCTTTTGACATGGACTCATTCGCTGGTTGATGGCTTAGAGGAAGAGTTAGTTAGTTGTCGTTGAGGCGGCTGAATCGCTTGATACCTCCTAAACTCCAGATCTGCATGATAATGGATCCCGTCAACCGTCTCTAAGGCTTTAGCGAGCTGACGTGCGAGACGTTGGCGCTGCCTCTGACGAGCCTTCTTTGTCAGAACTGGCGCGCCTTCAGCAAATAACTCCTTGACCAAAGAAGAGTTATTGTGAGCATAAATTCTAGCTTCATTGAATGTTATAGGGGTGTTGCAAGGGGTAGCCTCAGTAACGATCGGGCGAGAATCATCACTCGCAGTCTTTGAAGACTAAAACACCTTCTTCGATGTTGAAATCTTCATGTACTTGCAGGATGAGGAAGATATGAAGAGGAGGAGAGATACTCCTCAAACTTAGCCTGGTCGAACTCATATTCGACCTCTGCATCAACCAGGATCTTGATCTTTGGTTGCGACACGACAGCCTCAGCAGAGAGGCTATTGGCTCCCACTGTGGTCGCCAGCGTATTTGCGTCGGAAATTGTTTTCATTGCGGAATCCATTTACAAATCGTTTATCGATTAAACCAGATTCAAAGGAGTGAGCCTTTTTATAAGACTTCTCGCTACACAAGAAATAATCAAATGATCTCCTAGAAACATACACAGAGACTGTTTATCGGTTGCTGCTTGCGTAGGATCTTTGCCTGTACCGGAGACGCTTTGATCCGTAGACCGCCAAATAACAGATCTGGGTTGATCTAAAAGAAGGCTCATTGTTCTTTGTTTCAATTGAGAAAACTTAGAACAGAAGTTAATAACCTCAACAAAGTGAGATTACCACTCTTCTCAAGATCAAAACAGGGTCTGATCTTAAGGAAACGGGTGAAAGGCTATGGATCTCTCGAAATTCTCCCTTTATGTTCAGAAAATCACCAAGAACCCACCTCTCTCTCTCTCTCTCTCTGTAAATCATGGCTCTGCTCTGGAAAACGTAGGTTCTCTCGCACGTTCGTCAATCAACCGTCAAAACCCTTCACAATTGCACGAAGGGGGCTATTTATAGGGCTTGAACACCGTGTTTGTACATAGGAATCCGTGATTTGGCCTTATCTTTAGTTAATAATGGCTTTACCATGTTTAAAGATAACCCGAAGCAGTTAAGAGGCCACTAGAATGAACGAATCATGAGAAATCAATCGAAAAACACGTCGTCGGGAGGCTGATCGGGCGAGGCACTGATGTGTGTGAGAGACACATCAGCGTGTCTCACCCGCGAGACACCTTGAAGTGTCTT
>NC_033798.1:86207306-86221848 GCF_001876935.1 Asparagus officinalis
CGAGACACATTGAAGTGTCTTGCCCACGAGACACATTGAAGTGTCTTGCCCACGAGACACATTGAAGTGCCTCGCCCGTGAGACACAATGAAGTTTCTCGCAGGTGAGACACTTTGTCTAAGTTTCGGTTCTGCTGTTTCGTCGATTTTCGCGTCCTGTTGTTTCGTCGTTTCGTCATTTCGCACATTCCTTCGCATGTTCCTTCGCTTCCTTTTAGCATCAGATAAACTTCTTTGACTGGACATCGACGTTCATTGTCTTCTCTTCATCTCGAGCTACGTTCGGGAACCTATAGGTAAATTTTAACGCCTACAACCATCAACCCTAGCAAAGATCATTGGCCTACCTCAGAGAGAGTATTTAAATACTTAAAATGTATAGTTGACTATTGCTTGACTTACACTGTGTACCCTGATGCTATAGAAGGGTATAGTGATGCTATCTGGGTCATGAATTCTAACAGTGTAAAGTCTACATCTGGATATGTTTTCCTTTTTGGTGGTGCTGTTGTATCCTAAAAATCCTGTAAGTAAACAGTAATTGCCAAGAGCGTCATGTAATCTGAACAAATTGCTCTTGATACCACTTGCACAGAAACAGAATGGTTAAAAGATCTACTTTCTGGACTTCCTTTAGTCCCTAAACCCTCTCCTTCAATTTTCATTCACTCTGATTCTAGATCTAACATAGAGCTTCTAAAGCAAGTGCATGTCAATAAAAAACTAAACAAACATATTCAAATAAGATATAAATCTGTACAACGCCTGCTAGGCAAAGTTGTGATTTTGGACTTTATAAAGTCTGAAAAGAATCTTGTTGACACTTTGACTAAGGGTTTATCTAGGACCATGGTTCTGGATTCATCGAGAAAGATGGAGTTAAGCCCATAAGTGAGGTCACTGACAGTGATAACCCAACCTTTATTTGGAGACTTAGTCCCAATATTGGTTTAATGTGGTAGAAACAAGCTAGACTAGTGATACTTATGTGGAGCATCGACCTAGATATATTCATATATCATTATGTAGCATCTACTACTACCCCTTCTCTATGGTGGCGATGCACTTATAATACAGCTGGTTAGGCTGAGTTTTACTTTTAATAAGTCCAACGCGTGTATTACAGAGGGTATGATATCCAGCTGTAGTACCATTGGAGGACTTACCTACGTGAGAGGAATTGTAATGGCTGTGGTTGAGGGGGGGGGAGCTAACTCCTAAAAACTCTCATGAGTCAGTTTATTGTGAGCATGACCTTTAACGCTCAACCCACTTTGCTCAATATTTGAAGACTTATTTTGTGTGTTTTCGTCAATACCCGGTTAAAGGGGCTTAATTCAAGGCCTAGTCCATTATGTCCCTCATGTGGCGATGAACTCACTAAGAAAATGTTCAAAGCCGAAAGCTACCTCTCCTAAATTTATGGCAACCTATATTTGTTTTATGATTTATTGATTTATTTATTGATTTATGGGGGGGGGGGGGGGGGATTGCTGGCTATGTTATTGAGAAAATACAATTTTGCCTTTGTGAATAGTCCCACATTGGAAAATAAAATGAATATTTGGTGGTTTAAATTGCATCTCCTCTTATTGGGCTTTGAGTAATGTTTTGGGTTTTGTATTATTTGGGCTTTGCATAACACACACGCGCGCACACCACGCCACGCCGCTTCGCACGCGCGTGTTTTTGTTTTCTCTGGCTTTATTTTGCACGTTTTTTGTGTGCGTAACGGCTGAGAGAATTATGTGTAATGGTCGAATGTTATGCGCGTTTTTTGCGTATGTTACGCGGAGTTCACTCAATGGTTATGGGTTATGAACACTATATATAGCCGTGGGGTGAGCTCAGAATAGATACAGAAAGCAAAAATCTCTTCTCATCTCTTTGAAAGAAAATTATTTTGTCTTTCCCCCCTCTAAAAGATTTTCAGTTTTAGTCTATTGGACAATCTTCTTCATCTGAGCTAAAGCTCTGTTCTCTCGCCTGAGTATAGAGGTCGGCCGATTCTGGGAGTTTTTACTGCTAGAGGAGAGGGGATCATCTGTGCCAGGGCGATAGACGGGTCATTTATCTTCTAGGGCAGTGTTTACACGACTGCTCCCGATCAGGTCAGATTTTCTGATTCTTTTTACATTCGGGTTTATTTGTTAATTTGCATGCTATAAGCTTAGTATTTGATTTATAACCAACATTTCTAACATATATTTTAGTATGATTTCTGTTGTGCGCAGCAAAAATTTCGGCAGAGTTTCTGGTGCATAATAAGAGAGAAAGATCAATAAGAATTCTTGTTTCTCAAAGGGAACAAGAATCTGAAGCCTAATATCCCATCAAAGTGAGATATTAGCTCTTCTTCTCGTCAGCTCTAGGACTGCGCGTCGAGGGATCCTAAAAAACTATTACAATAGCCACAAACTCAAACAAACCAATTTTACGTGGTTCGGCAAACTGCCTATGTCCACGAGGCAAGGAAGGGGAGATCTACTAATAGAGGGAGAGATACAACTGGGGTTTATAATCACTCAATCTAAACCCTCTCAAACAATCTCTCAATCTCTCACAAAAGGGATACTAAAACCTAAAAGACGCTGCACAGAACTCCTCTTCAAAACAGCCAAAAAAACAATCTGCTTTTCTCTCTCTGCTTTGGTTGCACGTCGCCCCTCTGTTGTTTTTTTTCTTGTACCTGCCTCTGCTCAATCTTGCACAGCCGCAAAATTCTCTCCCTGCACACCTTTTCGTACTTGCCCACCTGCCTCCTTTTCACCCAAGAAACCCTAGGACAAAAGTCCTTTTTATAGGCTGCAGGCTATGTAGGCAATCGGGTGGGCCTTGTCCAAAAAACCGAAGCTAATCACAAGTGCCTCTCAAAAATCCGCTGGACATTTTCAATTCTCCAAAGCTTGTGGCCCCCACAAGCATCTCTTCACGTGGTTTTCAAAAAACCTTAGCCTCTTATCACTTTACATGGTAGCTTACTGTACTCATGTGGTCCCCACAAGCATGCCTCCAACAATTCTCCACCTCGGTGAAGTTTTCTCAAAACTGAGCCGACACCAAAACATCCAAATGTCCCACTTGTTGTGACCAATAAGAACTCAATCCACAATAAGTTGAGAACCCGAACGAGAGTCCCAACAATCTCACCACTATCAAACTCCAAACCAGCTGCATCGTAAAGACTGCCTACGTATCCTCTTGCCCAAGGAATCAAGCCGAACGTAGTTCACCCAAATGGCCGCTAACGACCTCAATCCAATAGAAGAGTTCACAACCCTTCTCTAATATCATCAACTCTGCGGCTGATAGTACCTCCAATGGCCTCAAACACCTCCACCTGAGGCGAACCAATGGCCATATCCAAACTATGTCTGCCAGCTGCACTCGATTCAAAACTCAACTCATCATCTGCATCCAAAACAAACTGATCCCTTAACTGTGTCACCTCAGCTGGAATCCCAAATGATACAGTATGATCTGGAGTAATCTTCACCCAATGTGGAGTAGCATCACTCTCCACCCGCTGCGATACATCTAAGATCTGTCCAAAACTCTTCACCTGCTGAGAGTCAAATAGCTCCCTCATCGAAGCCTCAACCAAAGTGACACTACCAGACCTATCTTCCAATGGAGTTTTACCTCCAATCACAGCAGTTGACAACTTTTTAATAAGATGACCCAAATATGTCGAAGCCTCTGTCCAGAAACTCATCTGCAAACCATTGCTTGACCGTCAACACCGTTCCTCCTCTAGCAAGACACGGTTCTCCAAATTTGCCACCCTATCTGGTTGCCCCAAGATTTCCTTTCCAATGAAGTATCTCGAAATGCCATGAGCTCGGCTCCAATATAGAAATAGGTCCATCTTGTACCTCCTACCAAAACCAGAATGGAGTACCTTCACCTTTCTGTCTATCACACACTTCTTCAATCTGTTGGATACTACTAGGACTTTCTCCGAAGGGGATTTGGTTGCAACCCAAACACGCCTAGAACAGTCACCAATAAAGGAAACCAAACTTCTATTACCTCCCAATGATGCCCCCTTGGAAGGCCCCCAAACATCCACGTGAACTCCTCCAAAATGACCCTCAGCACGGTGAATAGAGGTGCCAAACTTCACCTCGGTCTTCTTGCTCACATCAACATGTTCACTGGACTTTAAATTGCAGGTCTTTACACCCTCTTTCAATCTATGCGAGGAATCAATACTGGAATGGCCAAGCCCCAAATGCCGCAGTCTAGTCGAATCAACAGAAGTCGCCAGTTCTCCACCTGCCATTATACCTCCAGTCAAGTAATACAGGTTATTCCTCCTGACGCCCTTCATCAAAATACGAGAGTCTCTCGCAATCTCGAGAACCATGTCCTCAACACGAACCTTCAGACCCTCTCCAACCAAAGCTCCAATCGAGATCAAGTTCTTCCTAAAAAAAGAAACATATCTCACATCATTTAACTCCCTAACAGTCCCGTAAAATATTTTTATGCGAATTCTTCCTATCCCAAGGATCTGGCATGCACGGTTATCAGTCATGTACATCACACCACTATACAGCTTCTCAAAACTAGAGAACCATTTCCTTCTATGGCACACATGATAGGTCGCACCACTATCCAACATCCATTCAGATTCATCTGAATAGCTATCTGTAGGACTGATAGAAAGCGAATAAATAGAATAGTCAGAATTATTACCATCCGATACGATGTTTGCTTCTGATGATGGTTGCTTTCCTTTTCCCTTCTGCTTATTCTTCATCCATTCATCGAGCTTTGGGCAGTCTTTCTTCCAATGACCAGTCTCCTTGCACCAAGCACACTGATCTTTTCCTACTCTAGACTGTGACTTCCAATTCTTTCGGTTTGGATTCTTCCCTCTTGCGACCAACGCCTCTGCTACTGGCTCAACTGAAGCCTCCTTATCCTTCTTTCGAAGCTGATAATTCATAAGTGCAGCGGTGACCTCACTATACGAAAGGGTTGCCTTCCCATTAATAAGAGTAAGGACGAATGTCTCATATTCCTCCTCTGGCAAGGAACTCAACAACAGCAACGTCTTGTCCTCATCTTCAATTATGACATCCACATTCGCCAAATCCGCAAGAAGCTTTGTGTAGGTGTTCATGTGATCTCTAATTGAGGTTCCCTTCTTTAACTGGAAACGATAAAGTCTCCTCTTCAAATGCAAGCGATTTTTCACACTCTTGGTCAAATACTTGCTTTCGAGAATCTCCCAAATCTTCTTAGCAGAAGTCTCATTCATCACATCATATTTTAGATCTTGAGTCAAACAAGATCTAATCACACCACACGCCGTTCGATTCATCTTCTTCCAAACCTTCTCTTCAATCTCATCTGGCTTGCCATCTAACTCTAAGATATCCTCCAAATTCTGCGCGTTCAGCGCATCCAAAACCTCACATCTCCATAATCCAAAGTTGTTTGTGACATTAAACTTTTCCACATCTATCTTCATAGAGTGGATATTCAAACTCTGAATGGTCTTCGCGCCAGAAGCACCACCCTCGACACCCGAAACACCTTCTTTCCCCGACATCTTTCTCAACGCACCAACGAACGAAGAATAGATCCAAAACTGAAAAGATAGAGTCTTTTACCAAAAGATCCCACCTTTATCACCAAACGAAGCCCTAAACGAGCCTCCAAATTGATCTACTCCTCCAAATAGCCCAAGCGTAGTCCGAGCTCTGATACCACTTGTTATGCGCAGCGGAAATTTCGGCATAGTTTCTGGTGCACAATAAGAGAGAAAGATTAATAAGAATTCTTGTTTCTCAAAGGGAACAAGAATCTGAAGCCTAATACCCCATCAAAGTGAGATATTAGCTCTTCCTCTCGTCAGCTCTAGGACTGCGCGTCGAGGGATCCTAAAAAACTATTACAATGGCCACAAACTCAAATAAACTAATTTTACGTGGTTCGGCAAACTGCCTACGTCCACGGGGCAAGGAGGGGGAGATCTACTAATAGAGGGAGAGATACAACTGGGGTTTACAATCACTCAATCTAAACCCTCTCAAACAATCTCTCAATCTCTCACAAAAGGGATACTAAAACCTAAAAGACGCTGCACAGAACTCCTCTTCAAAACAGCCAAAAAAACAATCTGCTTTTCTCTCTCTGCTTTGGTTGCACGTCGCCCCTCTGTTGTTTTTTTTCTTGTACCTGCCTCTGCTCAATCTTGCACAGCCGCAAAATTCTCTCCCTGCACACCTTTTCGTACTTGCCCACCTGCCTCCTTTTCACCCAAGAAACCCTAGGACAAAAGTCCTTTTTATAGGCTGCAGGCTATGTAGGCAATCGGGTGGGCCTTGTCCAAAAAACCGAAGCTAATCACAAGTGCCTCTCAAAAATCCGCTGGACATTTTCAATTCTCCAAAGCTTGTGGCCCCCACAAGCATCTCTTCACGTGGTTTTCAAAAAACCTTAGCCTCTTATCACTTTACATGGTAGCTTACTGTACTCGTGTGGCCCCCACAAGCATGCCTCCAACAATTTCTAACTTTAATCATACAATAATCAAATCAAATTTATTAATACTTAGAGTGAGACATGTTCAAAATGCAATGTTTAAAGAAAACAAGAGGCCGTGCTTTGCATGAGGTACACACTCGTAACTACTAGCTACAAAAAAGAGAGAGGATGTATAAGTGCAATGTGGAGAAAACTATTCGGTATATGCATGGGTAGGCCTGTCCATCCGGGCCGGCCCGGGCCGGCCCGGCCCGGAAATCCGGGCCCAATTATCACATCAACAATATACAACTATGATTAAAATGATAGTAGCCATGTAGGCCTGTCCATCCGGGCCGGCCCGGCCCGGAAATCCGGGCCCGGGCCGGGCAAAACCGGGACCCGGACCCGGGTACCCCGGGCCCGACCGGGCTGGGTTCCGGGCTGGCCCGGGTGATTTTCTTTTTTTTTTATTTTTTTTCCAAATTTTTTTAATGTTATTTAAATTATAAATTATAAAAAAAGACAAGAAAATTAATAAAAACAATAATTTTATTAATTACTTAAAATGACATAAATTACAAATAAAAAATGATAAAAACAAATTCTTTATTAATAATTAATAAATCATTTACAAATTACAAGTACAAATTTATTTTGGAATTAATCGCATCACAATAGATAAGTAAATCCCAACTAGGTTGGCACCTACTCACCTATATCACTATCATTTGCAATTATTTCCAAAATAATTCTTTACAAATTTTAAGCTAAGATATAAAAACTACAATCTATTCTTTATATCTATCTGCTAGTCCCAATTCTTCAAATTTATCTTCAATTCCAGCCATCCGATCGATGCCTTGCGTTCGCTTCTCGTACCTCCACCAATCTTGTAGGCACATCACCGCTTGTACAGTATACGGATCCAAGCATGTCCTGTGATCGTCGATCAAACGACCTGCTGTGCTGAAGGCGGATTCCGAAGCTACCGTCGAAACCTGCACTGTTAGTAAGTCACGAACCATGGTGGAAAGTATAGGATATGAAACTGATCCATATACTTTCCACCATTGCAAAATATCTAAAGCATTTCCTTGACATCTAACTAAAGAAGCAGAAAAATATTCATCTATTTCAGAAACCTCCGATGATGACGATCCAAGTCCAGATCCACCAGTTAGCTCGGCTACCATTGCATTCTATTTCAGAACCCCCCGATGATGACGATCCAAGTCCAGATCCACCAGTTAGCTCGGCTACCATTGCATACCTATCAAAACTTACACTTTTACCTCGGGCTCGGGATGAGCTCGAAGAAACCGAAGCTGCAGACTGTTGTGCAGCTACACCATGTCTAGCTGCATACTCATCATATAAAGTTTGAAAATAATTTCTAATAAGTAAATGATGAGTAGTAGCATTCAGGGTGGTTCCATCATCTAAGTCTATAACCTGTCCACCATACAATGACTGTAACAAACTTCGAAGGCCAATATCCTTCAAGCATGGATCAATAAGAACCCCCAAACCAAAAATATGAGGAATAGGCCTAAAATACTTATTAAATTTGCTCTCCATTTCAAAAACCATAGGTCCAAAAGTAGCATCCAAACGATATTTATCAAAAAAATTTTGAATATTTAAAATTTGTAAAGCAGCTAAAGTAATGGTTGGATAATAACAGCCAGATAATAACATGGTAGCATCATAAAAAACTTGTAACATTTCATTTAAATTACATATAACTGTCCATTCATCTTCAGTTATTCCATAAGTGCTACCAGAACTAGAACTAGAAGCATAATAGTTTATAAAATCAGTTATAATGTCTTTATATTCTATTGCTACACTTAACATTGCATATGTGGAATTCCACCTATGGTCAACATCTTTTGGAATTAGTCTAGGCTTTACATTTTTTCTTTTACAAAATTGTTTCCATCTTTTAAGTCTTTGTTCAGAAGCACTATGCATGTAAGCAACTGTTCTAACCTTTTCTATCATGGGTTTAATTTCAGTAAATGCACTTTGAACAATTAAATTTAAAATATGACAGATGCACCTAATATGAAAAAGATCACCATGACATGGCAATGATAAAGATGATCTGATAAAATCAACAGCTACATTGTTATTACTTGCATTATCTAGTGAAAGAGAAAATATTCTTTGTGAAATTTCTAAGTTCATAAGTTCTTCAATTATTAAATTTGCAACATTATATAGCACCAGTATGTGACTCTTCTATTACAATAAAAGAAACAACTCTTTTAAACATTTGCCAATTTTCATCAATCCAGTGTGCTGTGATACATAAATATCCAGTTTGTGCTCTAGATGTCTAAATATCAGAAGTTAAAGAAAATTTACAGTTTAAATTTTTAAAATAAGAAATTATTTTTTCTTGTTCTTGCTGATAATATTTTAAAATATCACGTTGACAGGTTTGACGAGAAAATTTTTTAAATGCAGGATAAAAACCATCTCTAAACATATCTTCAAATTCATCATCTTCTACTAATTTAAAATGAATGTTTTTAAGAATGATAAACCTGATTACGCATTTCCTGGCTCTGGCAGCATCATAGTTCTAACTACCGAGACTACCAGAAGAGGAGGATTGAGAAATCATAGATTGTTGGATATCACCTTGAGGAGTCTGGCCTTTGTTGTGTTTATCTAAATGGCGTTTGAGGTGGTTGGTGCCGCTCTTATGATGAGCTTGAAAAATCTTGCCGCACAAAGCACACTTAGCCTTCTGGGTGAGGATCCTACCGTGTTCATCCTTGGTGACGTCGATCTTCTCGTAAAAATTCCACACATCGGATCTTGGCCGTTTAGGAGCTCTTGGTGCAGATTTGTCGCCACCGGATTCGGGATTAACTTCGGTAGGAGGACTTATAGTAGGAGGACTCATAGTAGGAGGACTCATTTCAGGATCAGGAGAAATGTTTTGTTCTTCATAATCAGATCCGGAAGCCATTTGATGAAAGGATTAGAATGTATAAATAAGATAGTATAAGAGTATAAGAGAGAGTATAAGAGTATAAGAGAGAAGAGATGAGTTTTTGGTGTGAAGAAAACAAATGAAAACCCCCCTCTATTTATAGAACCAGCCCCCTAGGCAAATGACCAAAATAACCTCACAAAATACCCGTTTTTTGACCGTTTTTGGGGGCAAAACGGGCAAATGGCCAATCTGGCCGTCGGCCCGGCCACACGGCCGTTTTGGGCCACAACGGTCCAGCCTTGGTGACCGTTGTGGCCGGGCCGGGCCGGGCCAGGCCCGGCCGTTTTCACACAACGGTCACTATTGGTGACCGTTGTGGCCGCCCGGCTTTTTTTCCGGCAACGGTCACCGATTTGTGACCGTTGGCCACACGGGCCGGCGGCTCCGGCCCGGGTTGCCCGGCCGGATGATGCCGGCGCCGTACTGTTCCGGGCCGGGAGCCGCTGAGGCAACCTGGACCCGGGCCGGAACCCGGCCTGGCCCGGGATTTCGGGCCGAGGCGCGGCCGGGCGCCTGGTCCGACCGGGCCGGGGCCGGGCCGGGCGGCGGCCCGGCGGTAAAATGGACAGCCGGCTAAAATGGGTGCCTTCAATTATTAGGACAGCGCCGGATTGCTTGAAGCAACCAACTTCAGGGTCAAAACAAAGCGAAAACAAACAATTCCAGAGACATCCAAACGATTGTACTTCACATAGGGCTTTATCAAACCCAATAAGCTTTAGTATTTGCTGCAATCAACTTGTTTTTTTGGTGTAACGTGAATCGGGATACATCTTTTATAAGGCACACAAGTATTTTACCGTGCGATGCACGGATCAGTGCTATTTGTTAACGCCATCATCTACTCTCTTGTGTTTTTTTTTTGGAAATTTTTGTGTGTGTTACTTGTGCTGTTTTGTATAACGTAACTTAAGTTTTATATCTTAATGTTTTATTTTCTTTTGAAATTCACTTTCATACATTACCTTGCACCTGTTAATTAGCATTGATACAAGTAGTTAAAATTTGCTTGTTGACATAATTATCTAGTATCCTTATTTAAATTTTTTGGCATTATTGTACTTGACAGCAAATTATAATATTAATTAGTAAATAAATTTTCCATATTTCTTTTAGACGATGCAACTGTAGAGAGGTGTTTCTTTAAGACAATGTGTATGTGAAAAGTAAGTAAATTTTACTCTGTTTTAACAAAAGCAATCTAACAATTGCTAAGCATGAGCTAGTGTTACTATGTGAATTATTGTAACTTTCACTTGCATTAATAATAAATCAACCTTGTGCCATAGACATTTAACTTAATTTGAAAAAAATAAATTAAAAAACTAATTAAAAAACTTTGTCATTAATACAGAACTTGATGATAAAAAAACAATCAATATAAATTAATTATATCGATTATCATAATGCAATTGGAGTAGTGAGTATAAATAATAGATACTCTTGTCTATATTTGCAATGCGTAGGACTGTAGTAATTACAACTTCGTTTCAATAGTTATTTTCTTCACATGAAAAGTTATAATTCTAAATTAGCTAGTAAAATTGTCAAAACAGAAATAAATATAGCAATGTGCAGAATCAAGATTCTTGTATAAGAAATCTTCATCTTACTTCTTTTTTTATGTGATTTATAACCAAAATAATGTTCATTATGATCTATAATGTTCATTATGATCCATACATTCAAAAGTTTACAAAGATAAAAAATCACATAGATTAGATATTTCTAGTTTATAAGTCTAATGACCTAGAAATGAATGGTCTGTAGTGATTCAACATATCATTTATTTCTAGTTGCTTGATTTATAAGAAAGAAAATTCCAAATCATATGATTTTTTATCCATGTACATTTGATGACACATAGATTACAGTGAATGGTTTGCATTTACAAGATAGATAGGAAAGATGTATTATAACATATGTGTGTAACTAAGTTACACCATTGGATCATGTTTGGCAAATGGTTAAGGAAGATAGGTTAAGAAGAATGATTATCATAGTTAACTAATTTGATAACCCAAAGAAATAAATTATTAACATGTTAAATAAGTTTTATTTTAGCTATTCTGATCAGTTTTCTTGTTTGGGAATAACAATGATTTTGACTATTTTTTTTATTAGAGATGCTAACTCTTACTCTTTCTAAATAGGAGTATTAGTAAACCCATCATTTTGAGGGGTTAACTCATTTTAATACATCTAAAGGGCTTAACTTAACCCTTATACATTTTTTTGAATTTGACAAATTATAAAGAGCTAACTCACTTTAACCATTGTATACTTTTTTTGTGTTTGACAGGTTAAGAATGGTTTAAGTCTCCTTAACCCCTCACTTAACCCATTGCCAACAAACACCCGTGTATTGTAACCAGCCCTTATTTAAAAATCTTGCATTTGGTTAACCTTTTGCAGTGTGATAAGAATAACTAAATGCAATAGTTGCAGTGAGATGATCAAAATGCACCTTCTCAGAGCATGTTTGGCAACTTTCAATTATAATCTACTTGACTTATTATCCATAAATGGATTATAAGCAAGTGATTTATAAGCCAAAATGTTTTGTAAATTTAGTAGATTAAATTCATTCCTAATAGTAAAGTGTATGACAACTGATTAGTTTATGAGCTATCATTACTGTCAAAATGACCATAAAAACATTTAATGGCATTGGAGATAGATAAATGGAGTTTGGAATTTTGTGAAATGTGAGGGCTACATTGGATTTTTACTTGGTCAAACCCTGTGGCTTATAAGCCACCAAAAAATAAACTAGGACACCCCATCTTATTTTTTAGTGACTTCTAATTAGAAATAAATCATTTGTTAAATATGTCAAATGGCTTATAAGTCACATAAATGACTTATATAAGCTACTTTGACAGCTTGTCAAACATGCTCTCAATGTTAGGAATACCAATAGATATGGAATATTGGTTTGTGCTTGCTCAATCTATCTTTCTTCAAATTTCAATCTTTCAAAAAACCAATAAACCTTTTATAAAATGGAACTTCTAATCTTATAAGCTACATAATATGGCTTCTTATAGCTTATATTATTTCATTTAATTAAAACATGGATAAATTATACCAAACCCCCAAGAATTTCATCATTTGCAGTAAACCACCAATAACTTTCAAAATCACACTAAGTGTCTAGGAACTTTCAGCGTATTGTAATGAACCCCCCATGTCCTTCAAGATCACAAACCCCCAATAACTTTGGATTACAAAAAAACACCTAATAGATTTTGAGATTTAGCAAATAATCCCCATAAATCATAACTTAAAAACAACATAAAAAGCACCGTGAAGGCAATTTTAGCCAAAAAAACGGTTAGGGTTTGGGACATCAACTTGGCCGCGAGAAAGACATGAATGACAAAAGAAGAGAGATTTCTACTTTTATATTTGAAAATATTAAAAGGTCACAAGAGTTTTTTCTAAATAATTTAAGGGGTATTTAAGTCTTTTTGAGTCACACGAGTTGCCCGCGCCTTGTCAGATATAATGACATTAACTTTGGAGATTTCTTACAAAAGTTATTGGGAATAGTGTGATTTTGTAAGTTATTGGTGGCTTGACTACAGAACGCCAAACATTCACGGGGGTTTATTGTGATTTTTTTTTACGAGGGGAAAGAATAAAGCCTCGCACAGAAGACCTCAGCGCTTTGTACCTTTCTCAAAATAGTCGTTACAAATAAAGAACCATATTTTGAAAATACTGAAAGTTAAGGAAGGTTTTCCAATAATTGTCCAAAGTTAGGGGAGTTTTCTGATATTTATCCTAAATTTACCATTACAATTTTATCAGCCGACAAGAAAGATTTCGATCGTACCAGTGCATCGCTCGGAGCCTGATGAACATCGTTGATTGTTCTTTTTCGAGAAGAAGGTGATTGGGGAGTGGAGGGCTGACACGTGTCAACTTGATAGAACGAGTCATTTGGGCAGCACCAGTCCTACTACTATCAGACCAACATCCAATCTCCAATCTAACGTCTCCGACGAAAGCATTACATTTCATTCCTTGATTCAACAAATCCGGTCGTTGGACCTAACTATTAGAAGTAAACAGTAAATTAAATATGTAACTTTCTTAATTATGAAATAGAAAATAGTGAAACTAGTACTTATTTTGTTTGTTTTATATATTTTTAGAAGTAACGAAAATAATACTTTATCATCTTTTTTTATTTATTTGTTTGTTTGGATGTAAAATTGGATATATTATTTAAGATCATCTGTCCTTAGTAAATCTTTAATTTAAGTGGACCTCACTTTTTATCCGCTTCCCATCTATTTCTGAGCTTTTCAAGGGCGGAAAAAAAAATCTAGGAAGTAGAATACCTAGACGACACATCTGTATTTATGGAAGTAGCTAAAGTAGTCTTTTCGGAGAAACAAACATAATTTTTTACTTGAAGTAGAAGAAACTTCATCTACTTCAGTTACTTCTTTGCTACTGTCGTCCAAACAAACAAGTTGAGCAAAATTTTTAGAAAACTAATATTTTTAGAATAAAAATTAAGTTTTGGGTTATTATAAGATTCCAAAAGTTAGGTTTGTTTCAAATTTTTTTAAAGAAAATATTTTTTAAAAGAGAAAAAAACATTAACTTTTTTTAGACAACACAAATCCTATCTGCTTTTCCTCTCTCTCTCTATATATATGATGGTTCTTTTCTTATTCTTTGAAAATGAAACAAACATGAGTTTTAGATATACTTTCCTATTATTTAATTTATCATTTTAAATCAAACACAAGTTTTGAAAAAAATTTAAATTTTAAATCCATTTCCATAATTTTATGGAAATGAAAAAGGAAATAGCAGCAGCGCCCAAGGGCATTCTCGTAATCCATCATATACCTTTCGTTGACGAAAAAAAAACCTCTTTAAAAAGAACCGAGGGCAGTTGCTGCTGATTCGTGTCCCATCTCACAGCCTCTTCACCCCCTCAGCTTTTGGGAATCGATCGAGAGATGGGAGCGAGAAAGAGGACGCTCTCAATTAACACGGAGAAAGCGAGAGGACCAGAGGCGGGAGG
>NC_033798.1:86221858-86287226 GCF_001876935.1 Asparagus officinalis
CGTTAAGCCCGGCCGCGAGGCTCTTCCATCAGCCGCACTTCAACTGCAACATCATAGCGATGATGGGGACGGCGAAGACGATCGACGTTGACGCCGTTAAAGCCGGGCTCGAGGCTAGTATCGCCCGTCACCCCCGCTTCTCTAGCGTCGTGGTAATAGCTTTGAAATCCTATTCTTGCATAGAAACCCCTCTTACTGCTGGATGTGCGACTTCTAACTACTTCAATGTTCATATTGTGATGTTATCGAATCGATAGTAAATTATCCGTCTCTGAACCCAATGAATACCAGCAAATGATGACCACAGAAATCATAAGTTCATAATACTTTTAATTCTGTTACGTCAGGAACGTGTCCTTCTTCATTGTTTATAGTCAAGGGTCCTCCTTGCCAATTTACTATAGTGATAATACTAGCCGTACTATGCTGTTTTTGTACTAATCAAATTAACAGTGTTATTTGAGATGGTATCAGAGGCATGTGAGAATCCTAGTCGCTACATATTTCTATAGGAGATTTTGAAAAAGAAGAAGAAGAGTGATCTCAGCTTTATGAGAACATATTAGAAAGTAACATTATAACCCTCATCCCTCATCACAACTTCGGAGTTTTGGTGCAGGGGCAAATTCCTTTAACATGATACTGAAATGCTATCAATACGCATGGTATGTCAGAGCATAAAATTATATCCCTCTACTCTTAGTACAACTTGGGAGTTTTGATTTGGTGTTTGCGTCCTTTAACATAGCTTGAACTTTACAGTTTAGTTATCGCGATTATTACTGTGATTTATTAACCCTCTTTAGGAATGGTGCGTTTAGCCCTTGCAAGCCATCACCATCAATTAATTTTGTTTTTATGTACGATAAGATCAACCTCTAATTCCTAAGAATGTGCTAGTTTCTAATACTATCTATATCATTGTGTATACCTAAATGTTCGTCATAACAACAAGAAATGCTGAAATTGATATCTATATTTGTTGACCATTATTTAGTAGAAAATGATGACAGAGTTGTCCTAAACTAAATATAGATATCTTTGTTAGAAAGCTAAATACAGACACCCAATTAGTATTTTTTATAGTAATTAATTTAATTTGTGATCCTAAGTGGAATATAATTGGTAAAAGTTATCAAGATTCTGTGGTATTCAGGGAATTGCAAAAAACCCATGATGTATATATACTCTACTCAGAAGGAAAGAGCCAGTGACGGGTATGTGCTGCTTCTACGCCCATCATAAATGTCTGCTATTGTTTTTTTTTTTTAAATTAATGCCTGAACCAAATCAACAGTTCAACACCCCAATGGCACGGACTTGTGAATGAAAATGTGATAGTGTAGAATTTGTATCCATTCACAAAATTGGGTAGGTTACGGATGCCATTATATTATGTAGATCAGAAAGAGGATAAATCCTGTTGACTGTTGAGGCAGGGCCTAAAGGATGGATCTGGACTTGAAATAATTCAAGTAACTTAATTTAGAAAAAAAAACATAAAAAATAAAGAAGAGTTTATTTTGGTTATCCTTGAACTTAAAAAGGTTGGATATGATGTGGTTCTGAGTTTCCCTTGTTTGCTTTATAATTTTTTGTTGCTTGCATTAAATGTGAAATACCCGATAACCTGGCAGGTATAGTAAACAAGCACTCTACTGCATCCATATCCTATATTGAGATCAGGTTAAGTATGGGTCTAACATTTTTTTCCTTCAGGTTTGAAGCTCTGTATTCACTACTTCTTGCTTCGTTTGGCGTTATTGCGCATCTCTCATGTAGTATTCAAGGCTAAACAGCTTGTTAATTATGCAAATTGTATCTAATTTCTGGATAGAGAAACTAGAAGAAGGTATAGTTAGCCTGTAAATGTTAGGGAGCGAATTAAACCTGAACCCTAACAAGTGGGTGTTGGTCTTAGTTTATTTAAAGGGGCAAAGGCAACCATCTGATCCTTCTATGAAACAGGTTGAGAATACTTACAAATCTTGTACCTGTTTTAACCCAGAATAACTGGTTTAATTTCATTACATCTATGCCGCTTGTTATTTTAATAGTTCAATGGTTACTTCTAAATTATTATCTCAATGGGCTAAGGATTAAGTCACCCAAGTTTTTTAAGCCTTTTCTTTTCAAATAACTAATTTCACTATGAGGATATCACAAAATTGAATTTTCTTGTAAGCTAGTGTATTAAGATTGTTTAGCAAGTGCAATTCTTCTAAGTCTCACTTTATTGATTTTCTTTTTTGAATTGTTGAAATTATACCTCAAAACCCTCTGATTGTTCAATTCAGCTAATGGATCATCGATGGTCAAGTAGAGATCATCGATAGTCACTTTGATCATCGATGGGTTACAGTGAATAATCGGAGAAAAACAGAAACATGATTTTGAACCAGCGATGGATTACAGGGAACCATCGTTGGACTGTAAGAGATCATCGATGGTCGTGTTTGACCATCGATGGTTATGACGCTGATTGCAGTTTTTGATGATTTAATCTTAGCCCTTTTTTTTTCTTTTGATCTCCAACTTCTACTAAGTTTTGGGTACCTCTTTCCTGATCTATTGTTGTCTTTTATATACTAAAATAGAGAGAATATAGATTAGGGTTTTTTGTGAGGATTGAAGAAGGAGAGTTTGAGGGTTTAGTATTTTGCCTTATTGTTTGTACTTCTTTCTTTTTTGATAGTGGAATTTCTCCGACGTCTTTGTTGTGGACGTAGCCCAAATTGGGCGAACCAGTTAAATCTCCATGTTTGCGATTGCTTGTCGTTTATTCTCGTGCTTGTTTTTCGCAATGATTTCCGCTTTATTGTGCACTTGTTCTAACACGAACCGACAAAGTTTAATCTTGATGTAGGCTATATGTTTGATATGAGGCTGATGGAACTATTTTGGCCCTAGTTTGACAGCCTGGCTTCAATTAGTGAAACATGCATCATTTGATGTCCTCTGAAGGCAAATGTTCAAATTTGAAACCTGTCTCTTTTAGGCAACTGAATTAGGTTTTTGAAACCACAGTTCAAGAACCCTCAACAGCAGTGATTCATAGAGCAGTATCTTGGTTTTAGTTTCAAAAGAGTCAATTTCAGTTAATATTTCACTTCCGTTAACTCTACTAGGCAATGATCTTTATTTAGAAGCTTTTAGCCAATTTTACAAATGGAAAACTCTTGCTTTACGCGATGCCAAGAGACAACATTTATAGAACTATCAGTTTTGTGCTAAATAAGCAAGTATGCTAAGATAAACTTTAATAGGTCTATCCACACAGATGCTTAGATAGCTGTTTTGCAGGGGCAAGTAAGAACTAGTATACTCTTCATGTTGTGAGTGTTATTTCATAGTCTATTATAAATTCAGTTCATTGCCAAAATAAATATCATCCCTAAGAATAGAGTGACTAGTACAAACTTACATAATCTTTTTTTCATGATTAGGTATCAGATGACCCAGGAAGCAAAAGTTCGAAATGGGTACCAACAAAAGTAATCATAGATGATCATATAATAATCCCAAATATAAACCCCCCACAAACTACCACCGCCACCTCAGCAGACCGACTCGTCGAAGATTATGCATCTTCCCTCACTACTACCTCTCTACCTCACTCCCAGCCTTTATGGGACTTCCACATCATCAACATGCGGACTTCTGAAGCCGAAGCTGTTGCAATCCTCAGAATCCATCACTCCCTCGGTGATGGTGTCTCTCTCATGTCGCTTCTTCTTGCTTGCACTCGAAAGACATCACATCCAGATTCATTGCCATCTCTTCCTGGGGCAAAAAGACAGAGGGAAACGAACTCTGATGTAAGTGGGACTGGAGTTTGGGGCTTGATACTTCGGATTTGGGCTATGTTGGTGCTTATGTGGAACACATTAGTGGATGCTGTGGTTTTTATGGCGAGTTCTGCTTTTTTGAAGGATACAGAGACGCCGATAAAGGGGGTGGAGGGGGTTGAGCTTCACAAGAAGCGGATTGTTCATAGGACGCTGAGCCTGGATGATATCATGCTTATCAAGTATGCTGTTGGGGGTGTAAGTTCTTCTGGTCTTTTGTGCTTTGTTCTATTATCTAAATTCTATGGCATGATTTAGAACTACTGTCTATTTTGAGCATGTATTTGATAGATTCAATTTGGGGCTTAGATTGAGTTACGTACTGTTGGATCCAAATCAAGTTGATTCTTTCAGTTACAACATCGTGTATTTGCGTTTCTACTTCTTAGTATTAATACTAGCACAACATATACTGATATACTGCAGACCATTAATGATGTTCTGGTTGGTGTGACATCCGCTGGTCTCTCACAATATCTCAATAGGAGATATAGTAGCACTGCCAATGGGGAAAAGAAAGAGAACAGCCTTCCAGCTAAAATAAGACTCCGAACAACTGTTCTCGTTAATATCAGGCCTACACCAGGAATTCATGTAAGCATTTTAATCAGTTAGTCTTGTTTTCCATCAGAAATTTGATGTCGTTAAGTTCTATGATTACTGCAATACGAATTGTGGTTGATTTCTGAGATATGTAGGCATTGACTGAGATGATGGAAGGCGGGAAAAGTACCAGGTGGGGCAATTGGCTTGGCTACATTATACTAAACTTTCCCATACTTATGTATGAGGACCCCCTGGATTATGTTCGCAAGGGGATGAAGAATACAGAGAGGAAAAAGAATTCTTTGGAGGCGATATTTACTTATACTAGTGGTACTCTCATTGTCAAACTATTGGGAATTAAGGTATGCTGAATAATCCAACAACTTAAACATGATGCTGCTTAGTTGTCAATGTGATTTCGGTTTCATCACTGTAGACCTAGTTTGCTAATTTTCTATTTTTAGGTGGTATTGCTACCACATAATGTAAACTAACGAATAAAATCTACTTGCTGTAACTATACATATGCTGGAAATTGTATCGATTATTTTTCTCCATAGTGTTTAATAATTTTATTCTTTGACCTGCAGCAACTTTTGTTTGCAATTTTTCCTTGCATAATATCTGCTTCTTTATTTATGTAAATGTGTCCTTTTGTCACGGTAATTTCCTTTTCTTCAAGGGACGATCGTTTTTAGGTTCTCAAATGTTTTCCCATTTTAATTCTGATTTCTAGGCATTGATCATTAAACCTCTGTAATGCTGGTTTCAACATTAAAAACTTTTCCATGCTAATTTTCTATTTGTTAATTTGCCACAAATGTTTTGGATACATGAGAAATAGGAGACCAAGTGAAATACCATTTACTTTGCTTTTCTGTGCTTTCGGGTTTATGTTTTGGACCTTAAGTATGTTAGAAATATGATCAGTCAAACAAGCACTATGAAAATCAAATTTAATAGAATTTCTGCAAATGATGAGATGTATAACTAATAAAGTTCAATTAATATGGTAATATTTGGTTTTACAGTCTTATCCAAGCAAATCGAAATGCATGCTTTGTGTAATACAGATAGGACTTGCCATTTTCACCTTCATAACTTCAAGAAAATATTTACATTTGGTAGGAAAAAACATAATGCAACATCACCAAATGACCTGGTGACCTCTCAAATATAACCATACTTCCTGCAGCTCTAACTCCTTAACTTTTCCCCATACTATAATAAGATTGTTTTTCCATTTCTCGATCTCTACTTTTTTTGTTTGATAAATTTATCTAAGGCCTTCTTCTTTTACTGGACATCAGGCAGCTGCAGCTCTCTGCTACAGAGTTCTACGCCATACAACTATATCATTCTCGAATATAGTTGGACCAATCGAACAAGTTTCATTTTATGGCCATCCTCTGGTTTACATTGCTCCTACTGTCTATGGCCATCCCCAAGTAAGTTCATCTTTAATAGATTACATTGCTCCTACTGTCTATGGCCATCCCCAAGAAAGTTCATCTTTAATAGATCAGATTTGTGTGTGTGCGCGCGCGCGTGTTATTATTATTATTTTTGTTAACAATTCAAGAACTAGATTACATTTTCCATGGGCACAACATGTTAGATCTACATCATAAAACTTGAGATCTAAAACCATATAGCCATGATTAATTCAAAGAGATTAACAAGGATCTAAAAGAGCGGAAGCTTATACCTGAATCCATTGCTTGATCTTGATTTTGGGTGTTGGATCTTCTAACCTTAGGGTTCTCTCTAAAACCGAATTTCTCTAGCTAGATGGGGGTGTAGAGAATTAGAGAATGTAACCCTAGGTTAGGGACCATAACCCCTTATTTATAGATGTTGTACTTTTGTAATTTAGCCCCTCAATAAATTACAATTACAACCTGGTATCTGCACATATAACCCCATAACTTATTTAAATACCAAATTAACCCAACTTAATTGATCACTTTAGTGGGTTATCCTGAAAGATAGCAATACACATTGATTAATCATATGTACCCACAAATAGATTTATTAGATTAAATCCAACAATCTCCCACTTGGGCACCATATGATTCCTTAAACTGTGTATAACCTTATGAGCTCAAAAATTGCTATCACTGAAATGGTATTTCCGAACAATCTCGTCCATTGACTATATCAATATAGGATCAAAGCGGCCTTCGTCACATTTATCGTGACTCGACCCATCAATGGTCACATATACCAATACAATCAAACGACATAGATCAATCATGGATGTGCAGCATGAAAATTACATGCAATGTGATCAGTACATGTCTATTTTCAACTGGTCCTCCTTAGTGAGGTCAAAACCAAACATAATGTAACAGAGTGTCTTAACTGAAAACTTTATTCTGATCAGACAATACAAACAAACATAAAGCACCACAAATACAAACTCCCACTAAAACATAATATCCTCAAATAATACCACACCCATATGAGCAGTATGCTCATGAAAGACCTTAGGTGGCAATCCCTTAGTAAGAGGATCAGCTAACATGGAGTTTGTCCCAATGTGCTCTATGGATATCTGTCCACTCTGTACCCTTTCTTTCACAACCAGGAACTTAATGTCAATATGTTTTGACTTAGTTGAGCTCCTGTTGTTATTGGAATACATTACTGCAGATTTATTGTCACAATATAGCCTTAGTGGTCTTTCAACATTTTCCAAAATGCGCAGTCCCGTGACAAAATTTCGCAGCCATATTCCCTGATTGGATGCCTCATAGCAAGCTACAAATTCTGCTGCCATAGTGGAGGAAGCTACTAGTGTTTGTTTGACACTTTTCCATGATATAGCTCCTCCTGCTAACATATAAATGTAGCCTGATGTAGACTTCCTGCTATCTTGGCATCCAGCAAAATCAGAGTCCGAATACCCAATGACCTCTAATTTCTCTGATTTTCTGTATGTGAGCATGTAATCTTTTGTTTTCTGAAGATACCTCATAACCCTTTTGACTGCTATCCAATGATCCATACCAGGGTTGCTTAAGTATCTGCCTAACATCCCAACAATGTACGCAATATCCGGACGCGTACATACCTGAGCATACATTAGACTTCCTACAGCCGAAGCATAAGGAATCTTCTGCATTTCCTGAATTTCAAGGTTACCTTTAGGGCACTGATTGAGACTAAACTTGTCTCCTTTAGCAACAGGGGTGTCACCTGGTCTGCAATCTTGCATGCCAAACCTTTTAAGTACCTTATCGATATAGCTCTTTTGTGATAATCCAAGAATACCCCGAGAGCGATCTCGATGTATCTGGATCCCTAATATAAAAGAGGCGTCCCCAAGATCTTTCATCTCAAAATTCTTTGATAGAAATCTCTTGGTTTCGTGCAACATGCCTATATCATTAGTGGCAAGCAAGATGTCATCCACATACAGAACCAGAAAAATATACTTACTCCCACTGAACTTGTGATATACACAGTCATCAACAATGTTCATCTCAAAACCGAACGAGATAACTATTTGTTGAAACTTATGATACCATTGACGAGGAGCTTGCTTGAGTCCATAGATGGATTTCCTTAATTTGCAAACCATATTCTTTGGGTCTCCTGACACAAAGTTTTCTGGTTGCACCATATAAATCATCTCATCAATGTCTCCATTGAGAAATGCAGTCTTAACATCCATCTGATGTAACTCAAGATCATAATGAGCAACAAGTGCCATGATTATTCTGAAAGAGTCTTTCGATGAAACCGGAGAGAAAGTCTCTGTATAATCAATGCCTTCCTTTTGAGTATAGCCTTTAGCCACAAGACGCGCCTTATACCTCTCCACATTACCGTTTGCATCCCGCTTGGTTTTAAAAATCCATTTACAACCAATTGGTTTTGCACCTTCTGGCAATGGGACAAGTTCCCAAACCTTATTGTCTTGCATAGACTTATACTCTTCATTCATGGCATCAATCCACTGTTGAGAGTTAGAACTTTTCATGGCCTGAGAGAAGTTGATTGGATCATCTTCTAACATTCCACTACTTTCCTCATGTTCTTGGAGAAATACAATATAATCATCCGGAATAGCATTTCTCCTTTCTCTCGTGGATCTCCTTAATGGCACTGGTTCTTGAGGTTGTTGAGTTTGTTCTTCTGGAACAGGGAGTTGTTCAACATTATCATCTTGAGGTTCCGGATTTACTTCTTGAGCAACAACAGGTATAGGAACCTGAATATTGTCAAAAGTAACTGTATGGATTGGATCTGAAGCCAATTCCTCCTCAAAACTAATGTCTCTAACCTTATTTCTCCCCCCAAACTCAACATCCTCAAAGAATGTTGCTGTTCCCGTCTCAAAAATATTCCTTATAGTGGGATCATAAAACTTATAGCCCCTAGAGCGATCAGGGTACCCAATAAAGTAGCTGCTAACTGTTTTGGAGTCCAATTTCTTTTCATTTGGCCTATAAGGCCTTGCCTCAGCTGGACATCCCCAAATATGTAAATGCTTTAAACTGGGCTTTCGACCAGTCCAAAGCTCATAAGGTGTTTTAGCAACTGCTTTACTTGGTACTCTATTCAGAATGTAAGCTGCTGTCTTAAGTGCTTCTCCCCAGAGTGACTCTGGTAAAGAAGAATGAGCAATCATACTTCTTACCATATCCTTAAGAGTCCTGTTTCGTCTTTCAGCTACACCATTCATGCTAGGTGAACCCGGCATAGTGTACTGTGGGACGATACCGCATTCCTCTAGGTATCTAGCAAATGGTCCTGGACGTTGTTCACCTGAACCATCATATCTACCGTAGTACTCACCACCACGATCAGATCTGACGGTTTTAATTCTTCTGTTGAGTTGATTCTCAACTTCAGCTTTATAGGCTTTGAACATGTCCAGAGACTCAGATTTTTCATGAATAAGATATAGGTGCCCATAACGTGAGTAATCGTCTATGAATGATATAAAATATTGTTGACCATTCCAGGATTCCGTAGGGAATGGCCCACAAATATCCGTATGTATCAATTCTAAGACATCCGAAGATCTGTTGGCACCTAATCTCTTCACTTTGGTCTGTTTTCCCTTGATACATTCAACACATACGTCGAAGTCCGAAAAATCAAGGGAATCCAAAATGCCATCAGACACAAGACGCTCAACTCTACCTTTTGAGATATGACCTAAGCGCTTATGCCATAATGTCGCCGAATTTTCCTTATTTAATTTACGCTTAGTACCACGTGATTCCACATGCAAGGATTCATTGTAAGAAGCAATTGTATCAAGCAAATATAGGTTGTCATAAATACTCAAGTAACCGGTTCCCACAACATTTGAATTAAAAGATAAACTGAATTGACTGTTTCCAAATGAACAAGAATAACCTGATTTGTCCAATACAGAAACAGAAACCAAATTCCGTCTAAAAGACGGTACTACAAAAGTATCTTTTAAATCCAAATAATAACCAGTTCCTAACAACAACCTAAAGTGCCCAATTGCTTCCACATCTACCGATTGTCCGTCGCCCACAAAGATGTGTCTTTCAACATCACTTGGCTTTCGGTAGCTCAGGCAACCCTGCATAGAAACACTTATGTGAGTAGTAGCACCAGAGTCTAACCACCAAGTGTTTCTAGGTACTGAAGCTAAATTAACCTCAGAACAGACCAAAGCAAGGAACGTACCCTTATTATCACGCCAGGCGTGATATTTTGTACAGTCCTTCTTTACATGTCCAGGCTTCTTACAGAAGAAACAACCCTGATTATCCTTATGTTGTTTCTTCTCAACTGGACCCTTAGCAGCTTCCTTATCATTCTTCCTTTTCTTGCCCTTATCCTTAGAGGCATAGGCCAAATGAGCACTTTCTGTCTTATCTTGCTTCAACCTGTCTTCTTCTTGCACACAGTATGAAATGAGCTCATTTAGAGTCCATTTCTCCTTTTGACAGTTATAACTGACCTTAAATTGGTTAAACTGTGCAGGAAGAGACAACAAAACCAGATGCACTAATAACTCGTCACAAAGATCGAGTTTAAGTGCCTTAAGCTTTGAAGCAATATGAGACATTTCCATAATGTACTCCCTGATATTTCCTTTGCCCTTATACTTCATTGAAATCAAGCGAGCTAAAAGCGTGCTTGTTTCTACCTTATCGTTTTTCGCAAAACGCTTCTCAATTTCGGCAAGGAAATCTTTAGCCTTAGTAATCCCTTCGGATTCTATGCCCCTGAAGGCTTCCGGAACGCCGCGCTTAATGATCATAAGACTCATGCGATTTGAACGCTCCCACTTCTCATGCTCCTTCTTTGCATCAGGAGTGCTATCCGCATGAGGCTCGACTAAAGCACGAACGCGAGGTTCGTCTGAAGTACGAACGCGAGGCTCGACTGAAGTACGAACGCGAGGCTCGTCTGAAGTACGAACGCGAGGTTCGTCTGAAGTACGAACGCGAGGTTCGTCTGAAGAACGAACGCGAGGTTCGTTAAAAAATTGAGCTTGACGCTCACCTGAGTTGAACGCGAGGTTCACCTTAGAACGAACGCGAGGTTCGTTAAAATTGAGCTTGACGCTCACCTGAGTTGAACGCGAGGTTCACCTTAGAACGAACGCGAGGTTCGTTAAAATTGAGCTTGACGCTCACCTGAGTTGAACGCGAGGTTCACCTTAGAACGAACGCGAGGTTCGTTAAAATTGAGCTTGACGCTCACCTGAGTTGAACGCGAGGTTCACCTTAGAACGAACGCGAGGTTCGTTGAGCGCGAAGCTCGGTTAAAATTGAACGAACGCGAGGTTCGTTTGAGGTAACCACCTCCTTAATTTTCGCCATGAACCCTTAGGGTTTCAAATTGAAACCGCCGCCGACAAACCCAAAAAACCTTTGATTTTTATTTTCAAAACAGATCCAGAATTGGAAAAAATTGAAGGAAAAATCAAAGAAAAATCCAAAAAATTCCCAAAAGTTACTGTTCACCGGTGATTTTTCAGTTACTGTTCATCCGAAAAAATACTTTACTGTTCATCCGAAAAAAAATTTCGTTGCTGTTCACCGAACATTACTGTTCATCCGAGAACATTACTGTTCATCCGAACCCAAAAATTGAATCTTTAACCAGAGATTTAAGATCAAAAACCCAATAAAACTTAAATCCCTAAGAATTAATCAAGGTGGCTCTGATACCACTTGTTAGATCTACATCATAAAACTTGAGATCTAAAACCATATAGCCATGATTAATTCAAAGAGATTAACAAGGATCTAAAAGAGCGGAAGCTTATACCTGAATCCATTGCTTGATCTTGATTTTGGGTGTTGGATCTTCTAACCTTAGGGTTCTCTCTAAAACCGAATTTCTCTAGCTAGATGGGGGTGTAGAGAATTAGAGAATGTAACCCTAGGTTAGGGACCATAACACCTTATTTATAGATGTTGTACTTTTGTAATTTAGCCCCTCAATAAATTACAATTACAACCTGGTATCTGCACATATAACCCCATAACTTATTTAAATACCAAATTAACCCAACTTAATTGATCACTTTAGTGGGTTATCCTGAAAGATAGCAATACACATTGATTAATCATATGTGCCCACAAATAGATTTATTAGATTAAATCCAACACAACAATCAGGCCTTTTTACCAGGATGTGCATGGGTATTTCGTATTTATGCCGTGTCAAATTTTGCAATCTGATTACATGTTTGTTGGAATTTGGACAGGCTGTTACGCTTCACTTCCAGAGTTACATGAAGAAGATAAAGGTGGTTCTGGCAGTGGATGAGCTCTCTGTGCCTGATCCTCATCAGCTTCTGGATGACTTGGATGAATCTCTCAAGCTCATTAAGGATGCAGTTGTTACGAGATCAATGTGATATATAGAAGCATACTTCAGATATACTCATACACGCGAAGAAAGGACGGACGTGTTGTCTGTGTTGTTATATGTTTATCACAATGTACAGAAATTATAGGACTGTATACATTCTATAGCGAAATGCTTTTTGGCTCGCAAAAAGCAACGCGCAACCAGCGCGCAAGAGAGAGGAACAGGGGGGTGGGCCCCCCAGCTGTGGGGCCCACCCCCTGTTCCTCTCTCTTGCGCGCTGAGTGCGCGTTGCTTTTTGCGAGCCAAATAGCAGCTCTGCATTCTATAGGAGGAAATCATGTAAACAAGAACGCTTTGTAAATTGTGAAGCTGAAGACCGGGAAGTCTCAACAAGAATTCAATAAAATATTTCTAGACCACATAAACAAAGAAATGTCTAATCAAAGCTGAAGTACTTGTATATGATGGTGAAAACTAGATTTTAGATATTATTATTCCAGCTGACAGCGTAGATTGCTTTGCAAATTGAAAGAAAACACAAATTAGTGGGAACTTTGCACATTGTAAATGTCAGTGTTTCAAATTTTTTTTCTTCATCTTGAAGTACTACTCATAGACAGTTTACCAACTTAGCTAGACTCTCTTAGGTGAATTTGGACGAATAATTGCTCCCGATGGATAGTAATATATTTGGTGACCAGATCTTTGTACCAAAATCGAAGACAGTTACTAAGAAACGAACTTAGTTCAGTACAAATTATCCTTTTTTTTTTAAAAAGTCTTGTAGTTTTCCTCTTTTATGATTCAAACGTACGAACCTATTGTCAAAAAAGATAAGAAAATTATTTTTGAGACAATAGTAAGAATGAATAAATAAGATTAGGATCAAAATGAGTATACGTGTGACTTTTGAAAGATAAACATATCTAACACACAAACTATAGGAAGATCACAATCTTTTAACCAGAGAAGATAGAGGGGGTCTAATGCCATTACTTTGTAGTAGGTAAACCTACAGTTACTATCAAGTTGTAAAACAACGATGTTAAGGTACTATAATAAAACAATGTTGCCCTTTTGAGCTGATTAGCACTTAGCACTTAGTACCCTATAGTCTCCCCTAGTTTTTTACTTCTATCTTCACTTGTTTTTGGCAACTCTTATATACCCTAAAGTTTCAAAAAATTGACTTTAAAATCTCCTGGAAGTCAAAAATTATTCGAAGACGATTTTTTGGGTCTATTTGTCTAATCGTGCAATTTTTAATACCTTATCGTTGACGGAGGGGGGGAAAACCAATTTGGTAATTTAGGTCTCATTTTTAATACTAAACTTAGCCTAGTATTATGTTCAGTCTAATAGCAAACTTAACAAACATTAATAGTGAAAAAGTTATAAAATTAGCTTGTGAATGTCACATGGACAAATTCGGAAAAAAATCTCACATTTGGATGACAAAAATATTAAAGTACAAATTTTAGAAACTTTGGGGTAGGTAAACGTTGCCAAATAGGGTACACAAGTGCCAATTAGGGAAAATTATAGAGTATTTAAGTGCTAATTAGCCTCCTTATAAATGCTGAGCATTTATTCCTCAATTTCCCTTTGGACAGATCGGTAAGAAGAGCGATGGGCGTGAGAAAGAGGCCGCTCACAATCAACACAGAGAGGGAGATGGGGCCCAGAGGAGGGGTTGACGGCGACATAACGGAGGAGGAGGGACAGCCGTTAAGTCCAGCAGGGAGATTGTTTCATCAGCCCCACTTCAACTGCCACATAATATCGATAATGGGGTCGGGGAAAACGATCGACGTTGACGCCGTCAAGGCCGGGCTGGAGCGGACCATGATCCGTCACCCCCGCTTCTCTAGCATCCTGGTGAGGTTACCGCCTTTTTCTCACTTTGATTTTTGTCAGGGTGCTACGCGCTATAGGGACCCGAAATAGAGGATCCAATGACGGGACAGGTGAGGTGTCCACCCCTAAATAAATGATGCCCTGTTCATGAACAGTGCATCATGCATTCAGAGAGGGACACCTCATCTTTCCTCATTGGGTCTTCTATTTGGGGTCCTCGAGACATTTTTGTTTTTGTTATTACTTCTAGAATTATTGCACGTGCAAAAACACATTAAAATTATATTATTCTAGCCTTTATATATAAGGTCACTTTAATATCCTAAAATCTCATCCATTTTTATAAGATCCTCTTATCGTATCAGTTCATATGATATACAATATTTTAGTTCATTTGATATGCGATATTTTAATCTAATTTTATTAGTAATTTGCTATATGACATGCATTGCAATTTGAGTGAGGATATAATTATCCTAGAAATATGGTTAAAATAGTTTTTAACGCTTTATCTTTGAATTATTGTAGTTAATTATTTTTCAGCAAGTATTTTAGCTATAGACTCTGGATTATATTTACATTATAACATAATGAAATATAGCAATGCTTAGGTGTTTTTGGAACATAAACTCAGGGGTATTTTGGTCATACATGAACCATATTGTGAGACCCTGAGCATTTGAGGGACTTACAAGCAGTTTCAAGAATTTGAGAGACTAATATAGAATTATTGAAGATTTGAGGCACTAATATCTGAGTAAACCTTTATTTTTTTAAACCATAAAACCATATAACAATAAAATTGTCCTTGAAAATTACAATAATTTACAAAATTAGGTTGGGAGCTCCATTTTTGTTAACCGTTTCTTTCGAAATATAGAGAGAATAGATTAAAAATATATAGAGGGAGTAATTAAAGAATCTTATTTACGATCAGTGCCTTTTGTACTCTGGAAAAATACTTTTCTGAGTACGGATCGAAGCTATCGGCACTATTTAACTCCATTTTACAGTTAAGTACGGTTTTGTGTGGGTAATTACTCTTGTTACAATTTCTTTGCTGCACGAAATTATAAAAAAATGTTTCATAACGGAAATTAGGAAAAACTGAAGTTTGGTGTGACCTTCAAGAGTTGCGGCATCTAAGGCCCAAAAGAAATGGGGCGCATTTCACATGACTTAGAAAAACTTCATTAACTATTGGTAATAATATTAAGTATTTGTTAGGAGAGCCACTTCCGGAGCTCATTTTTTGACTTGATCTGCTTGAAAAAAAGAAAAAGAAAAACCATGGTTTCCATGTTAATTCATAGGGAAAAATGTGTCAAGGCCCCAAAAGCAAAAACTTCATGTGACCAGCCCCCTTATATTTTCCCCAATGTGGATAAGCCCCAAATACCTACAGTATTTGTGACGAGGCCCTAAAGTATCACTTTTAAAAAAAAGCCCATGGGAAGTTACGAACTTACCCATTTGATGAGACTGTACTCGTTTACTACGCCCCCTTCCTATTCAAGAACCATGCCTCTCTCTCTCATCTCTCTCTCTCTCTCTCTCTCTCTCTCTCTCTCTCTCATCTCTCTCTCTCTAAAACCAAGGACTTTCTGAAGTCTGTCACCCTAGCCCTCGCCCTCCTCGCCGTCGTCGCCTCCGCCCAGGGCCCCAAGCCTCCCCTCGAGTTCGCCGCCGCCTCCCCTCCTCTCCTCCGCCCGCCCTCCTCGCCATAGCTCGCCGCTGCTCCCCGCCTCACCCTCGACTACGCCGGAGTTCGTCGCTGCCACTCTCCGCCTTAAGTTCAGCGTTTCCCTCTCCTCCTCTCCTCCACCCGAGCTTGCAGCTGGAGCTCGCCACCCGCCTAGCCCGCGATCGCCGCCGCTCCGATCATGATGGTCTGCAGAGACCACCTGCTCCAACTCCAGTGTATTAGAACTAAATGTCATCAATGCATTTACATCACGAGCAGATTTCAAATTTGATATATGCAGATTTATTAGTTCTATGTTTGTTGGTTTTGGTTCCTTTCACGAGCTTTGAAATGAAAGCTAAGTCATCAATGAATCATTCTGAGTGCTAATATATTATGTTGAAAAGAATTATAAGTTTATTTCAGTCCCCTCTGGGAAGCAAAGTTTCTTTTACTGGTTGAAATATGCTTTTTAATGTTTGCCATAGTTTTGCTAGTTGAAATCAAGCTGGCTTACGAATTTTGCCTTCTGTTGTAAGAAGCTGCCAACATCATCCATAATATTTCTCTTTTTTCCCCTTGTCACTGAAATACCACGTTAGTTCTATTTTATACCACGTTAGTTCTAATTTATACCACTTAGTTCTATTCTGTAGAGTGTTAGTTCTAATCTGCACAGTGTTAGTTCTATTCTGTAGAGTGTTAGTTCTAATCTGCACAGTGTTAGTTCTATTCTGTAGCGTGTGATGGCTTGTTAGTTCTATTTTATTACACTTTATATCTAATTTATACCACGTTATATCTAATTTATGTTAGTTCTAATTTAAACCACGTTATAAACCTAATTTATACCATGTTATATCTCATTTATACCAAGTTAGTTCTATTTTATAACAAGTTAGTTCTAATTTAAACCACATTAGTTCTAATTTATACCAAGTTAGTTCTATTTTATACCATGTTAGTTCTAATTTATACCAAGTTAGTTCTAATTTATATCAAGTTAGTTCTATTTTATAACAAGTTATAATTCTATTTTATAACACGTTAGTTCTAATTTATACCAAGTTAGTTCTATTTTATACCCGTTAGTTCTAATTTATACCACATTAGTTCTAATTTATACCACGTTAGTTCTAATTTATAACAAGTTAGTTCTAATTTATACCATTTTAGTTCTATTTTATACCACATTAGTTCTATTTTGTAGAGTGTTAGTTCTAATCTGCACAATATTAGTTCTATTCTGTAGAGTGTTAGTTCTAATCTGCACAGTGTTAGTTCTATTCTGTAGAGTGTTAGTTCTAATCTGTACAGTGTTAGTTCTATTCTGTAGAGTGTTATTTTCTAATCTGCACAGTGTTAGTTCTACTCTGTAGAGTGTTAGTTCTAATCTGCACAGTGTTAGTTCTATTCTGTAGCGTGTGATGGCTTGTTAGTTCCATTTTATTACACGTTATATCTAATTTATACCACGTTATATCTAATTTATGTTAGTTCTAATTTAAACCACGTTATAAACCTAATTTATACCATGTTATATCTCATTTATACCAAGTTAGTTCTATTTTATAACAAGTTAGTTCTAAAATTTTAACCAAGTTTGTTCTAATTTATACCAAGTTAGTTCTATTTTATACCACGTTAGTTCTAATTTATACCAAGTTAGTTCTAATTTATATCAAGTTAGTTCTATTTTATAACAAGTTAGTTCTAATTTAAACCACATTAGTTCTAATTTATACCAAATTAGTTCTATTTTATACCAAGTTAGCTCTAATTTTAACCACGTTAGTTCTAATTTATACCACGTTAATTCTAATTTATACTACGTTAATTCTATTTTATAATACGTTAGTTCTACTTTATACCAAGTTAGTTCTATTTTATACCACGTTAGTTCTAATTTATACCACATTAGTTCTATTTTATACCACGTTAGTTCTAATTTATAACAAGTTAGTTCTAATTTATACCATTTTAGTTCTATTTTATACCACGTTAGTTCTATTCTGTAGAGTGTTAGTTATAATCTGCACAGTGTTAGTTCTATTCTGTAGAGTGTTAGTTCTAATCTGCACAGTGTTAGTTCTATTCTGTAGAGTGTTAGTTCTAATCTGCACAGTGTTAGTTCTATTCTGTAGAGTGTTAGTTCTAATCTGCACAGTGTTAGTTCTATTCTGTAGAGTGTTAGTTCTAATCTGCACAGTGTTAGTTCTATTCTGTAGAGTGTTAGTTCTAATCTGCACAGTGTTAGTTCTATTCTGTAGAGTGTTAGTTCTAATCTGCACAGTGTTAGTTCTATTCTGTAGAGTGTTAGTTCTAATCTGCACAGTGTTAGTTCTATTCTGTAGAGTGTTAGTTCTAATCTGCACAGTGTTAGTTCTATTCTGTAGAGTGTTAGTTCTAATCTGCACAGTGTTAGTTCTATTCTGTAGAGTGTTAGTTCTAATCTGCACAGTGTTAGTTCTATTCTGCACAGTGTTAGTTCAAGTCTGTAGCGTGTGATGGCTTGTTAGTTCTATTTTATTACACGTTATATCTAATTTATACCACGTTATATCTAATTTATGTTAGTTCTAATTTAAACCACGTTATAAACCTAATTTATACCATGTTATATCTCATTTATACCAAGTTAGTTCTATTTTATAACAAGTTAGTTCTAAAATTTTAACCAAGTTTGTTCTAATTTATACCAAGTTAGTTCTATTTTATACCATGTTAGTTCTAATTTATACCAAGTTAGTTCTAATTTATATCAAGTTAGTTCTATTTTATAACAAGTTAGTTCTAATTTAAACCATATTAGTTCTAATTTATACCAAGTTAGTTCTATTTTATACCAAGTTACTTGTAATTTTAACCACGTTAGTTCTAATTTATACCACGTTAATTCTATTTTATAACACATTAGTTCTAATTTATACCAAGTTAGTTCTATTTTATACCACGTTAGTTCTAATTTATACCACATTAGTTCTAATTTATACCACGTTAGTTCTAATTTATAATAAGTTAGTTCTAATTTATACCATTTTAGTTCTATTTTATACCACGTTAGTTCTATTCTGTAGAGTGTTAGTTCTAATTTATACCACATTAGTTCTAATTTATACCACGTTAGTTCTAATTTATAACAAGTTAGTTCTAATTTATACCATTTTTGTTCTATTTTATACCACGTTAGTTCTATTCTGTAGAGTGTTAGTTCTAATCTGCACAGTGTTAGTTCTATTCTGTAGAGTGTTAGTTCTAATCTGCACAGTGTTAGTTCTATTCTGTAGAGTGTTAGTTCTAATCTGCATAGTGTTAGTTCTATTCTGTAGCGTGTGATGACTTGTTAGTTCTATTTTATTACACGTAATATCTAATTTATACCACGTTATATCTAATTTATGTTAGTTCTAATTTAAACCACGTTATAAACCTAATTTATACCATGTTATATCTCATTTATACCAAGTTAGTTCTATTTTATAACAAGTTAGTTCTAAAATTTTAACCAAGTTTGTTCTAATTTATACCAAGTTAGTTCTATTTTATACCATGTTAGTTCTAATTTATAATACCATGTTAGTTCTAATTTATACCAAGTTAGTTTTAATTTATATCAAGTTAGTTCTATTTTATAACAAGTTAGTTCTAATTTAAACCATATTAGTTCTAATTTATAACAAGTTAGTTCTATTTTATACCAAGTTAGCTCTAATTTTAACCACGGTAGTTCTAATTTATACCACGTTAATTCTAATTTATACCACGTTAATTCTATTTTATAACACGTTAGTTCTTTCTAATTTTAACCATGTTAGTTCTAATTTATACCACGTTAGTTCTATTTTATATCACGTTAGTTCTAATTTTAACCACGTTAGTTCTAATTTATACCACGTTAGTTCTATTTTATGCCACGTTAGTTTTATTTTATATCAAGTTAGTTCTAATTTTAACCATGTTAGTTCTAATTTATACCACGTTAGTTCTATTTTATATCACGTTAGTTCTAAATTACACCACGTTAGTTCTATTTTATACTAAGTTAGTTCTATTTTATACCATCTCTATGACTAAAAGCTGGTCATGTAGAGAATTTAAAACAAGCATTTAGTAGGTATCTTTATTATGGCGGACCAGCTTATGCCACGTAAGAACACAACATTCGCTTTCATTATATTTTGTGGAGAAGTAATCTTATACAAAATACAAAATACGTAAGAATTGATTTAGAACTAACATGAACTAGTTCAAACAGCTTGTTCTCTAGGAAATGCATGGCTCAGGGACAACAAATGACAAGGCCCCCTATAACACATGAGGTTTATGTGCAATTAACCAAACATTATACAGATTCTTGATGGGGTTCAACCCCTAAACACTAGTAAATACAATGGCTAATAACATAGAACAAAATGGATCACCTCTCCCTCATCTTCTTCCACTTCGTCCAAACAACTCCCCAATCATACCCTCCACGTCATTCACCTTGCACTCAACCTCACATTTCCAACTTTACAATAACAACCAAAAGAAGAGCTCAAGAAACAAGAAAACCAGAAATCTCAAAAAACACAAATTTTTCAGAACTCACTCATATCAGATCACCAGAAGAGGAAGACGAAGAATCCTCCTCCAAGAAACCATCATTCGACCACTGCTCAGAGATCTCGACGGCTTCCTTCTCTTCTCATGGTTTCGTCCATCCGTACGAGAGCTAGTCCCCTTCTTTCAGAATCTCCTCAGCCAAACCCAGCCTCCCACCTGAAATCAGCTCCTCCCTCGTCAAAAACGCACTCGGGTTCTCAGATTTCTCCATGAAATCGTAGATATCAAGCTCCAATCTACTGACGCCAGCATCCTTACATTTCTTAGCGGAAATCGTCATGGAAGAGGACAAGCGGAGACATGGGAAGGGTTTCGACGGCGGCAGAGCAGGAAAGAACGAAGAGAAGAGGCTAGCGGAGCTCCGGTGTTAGCTCTACCTCCAGCACATCCGTTGTTGCCTTTTTCTGGTTTTGTTTTCACCACATACCAGAGCTAACATTTTATCAGTCGTGGGCCCGGAGGGACTTGGGGGGCGGCGCCAGGGGCCTGGGCAAAGGTGATGACGGCGAGGAGGGTGAGGGCCCCTTTTATTTTAGAGAGAGGGAGAGAGAGGAGAGAGAGAGGGAGAGAGAGAGGGAGAAGGATGGCGTGACTTTCTATGCTTTTGGGCTATGTCTCGAGAAGAAGGAGAAGGGCAATTTGGATTTTTTTTTAAAAATACAATCTCTATTTTGTATACTGCTAACGTGTTGGGGCATTGACACATTTAACATTACTTTTTGGGTCTTATCCACATGGGGGAAAATACAAGGGGGTTGGTCACATAAAGTTTCTGCTTTTGGGGGCTGAACACATTTTTCCCTAATTCATATGTCATGGTTAAATAGTATAAATTTAAGGGTTTTTTTTTTCATAAAAACCACCTTTAAAATAGGGTGTCTTTATAGAAACCACCTTTATATTTCAATTAGTACAACAACCACCTTAAAACAACAAATTGGTTTCAATCAACCACCAAAGCCTAGTTTTATGAGAATAGATGTCTAAAATGTCATAAATGCCCTCACTAAAAATGTTAATTTTGTTTTCCCCACTTAAAATTTGTGCTCCGGTGATGTCGAGATCTTGAAAGCGAGCTGAGAGGAGGAGAAGGAGAGGTATTGGAAAGTGGAGAGAGATCGAGAGAAGGAGAGCTTCAAGCGGTGAGCGAGGAAAGAGTAGGCGGATGCGGAGAGGATCGGAGGAGCTAAGGGAGAGGAAGCTCCGTCAATGCCAAGCTCCGACGAAGAATGACGACGACAGAGTGTGTTGGTTGTCGGTGGAGGAGTTAGCTAGGGTAAAGGAGGAGGAGGAGGAGTGATAGGAGAGGATGACACAGAGAGAGGCAAGCAAGAGGAGAGTGAAGATGGCAGAGGCAAAGACGCGGTATGTGAAGAAGGAGAGGGAGTGGGCGGAGGAGGAGCTGCCACCGCCGGCCATTGATGTTGATGCTGAGGAGTGGAGTGATGGGAATTTTAAGTGGGGAGAAGAAACTTAGGATTTTAAGTGAGATCATTTATGATATGTTAGTTATTTTTCTCTCTAAAGCTGAGCTTTGGTGGTTGATTGAAACTAATTTGTTGTTTTAAGGTGGTTCTTGTATTAATTGAAATATAAATGTGGTTCCTATAAAGACAACCTATTTTAAATATGGTTTTTATGAAAAAAACCCCTAAGGGCCCGTTTGGATAATGGAAGTATTAGAAGTAAAAAGTAGGTTATAGAAGTAACTTTCAAAGCTATGAAGTAGGAAGTAGTGAAAATAACATTTTTTTTGTTTGTTTCATATATTTTTAGAAGTAATGGAAGTATAACTCCTTCATATTTATTTACTTTTTTTTGTTTGGATAACATTTGGAAATATTATTAGGAAGTAATTTTATCAATGAAAAGTTGTTAGAAGTAACTAATAAAGGAAATATTAATAAAAAAATATTTATGTCATAATTAATATGCATTTCAACTACTTCCGAGCTACTTCTGAGTATTGAGGATTAGAAAAATATTTTGGAAATAAGGATGACACGTAGGCGCCACATAAACATTTAGGGAAGTATTGGAAGTAAGTTTTTCAGATAACCAAACACACTTTTTTGCTTGGAAGTAGCAGAAATAGCCTATACTTCTTTTACTTCAGCTACTTCACAATTACTTCCGTGCAAACAAACATGCCCTAAATTCAAACTCTAACATGCCGCTCTTAATGTGGCATACCCCACACAAATAAGAGTGGCTCTTACAGCACAAGAAAATTCTTCTAATTTGCATGTACTTTGTGTCACTTAACCTATTCCTATTGGTGTGGTGTGGGCCACCTTGATGCTCATTAAGCACCCAAGAATATTTCCCTTTTTCATTGGCCAAAATCTTTACTTGCACAACCACATCTTGTTTCTCTCAATCATATTTAAATGCATAAGAACTAGGTCTTGAAGAACCATATTAAATATCAAATCTTCAAAGTTCTGATAAGAGTTGAGGGTTATAGTTTCAATACTGCTAACCATACCAAGGGCGAAGCCAGTATTCTCAAGCAGGTAGGATACAATCATGTAACTATTTTATTAGACTAATTTTATTAATAAAAATAGTCAAACTCAAATATTTGATTTTTTAAATAAAATAGAAGAATTAAAAATTTTGCTTGTTTATGTGTTTATTCTTATAACTTTAAAGAATAGAAGACATTTAAACACAAAATATTAACAATGTATTTATTTTTAAAACTTCTATGGGTAATGTAGAAGGAAAGATAAATTAGAGTATGCATGCATCCCGTATTAGACTTTTCACATATCCAACCGACGCACAATTGCTTATATATTAATACTAGGTGGAATGTACATGCACTGTACATGGTCAAATATTATAATTATTTACTTTAACTTTATTTATTTACTATAGCATGGTCGTAAATTTTTTTATAATTATCATAATATATTAAATTTTTTGATATTTCCATGTGTAATTTTAACATTTTGTCTTCTAGAGAAATAGTGATGTTTAAATCCTTAAAATATTAATGATTTAAGATTAATTAGTAATTTGAATGTATAATTTTAAAATATTAATGATGTAAGGGACCAATACGGAAAAAACCTATTATTATTAATAAAAAATAAATTCTTGAATTCATTAAGGAAAATGGTAGGTTTTGTCTAGTTATTAAGGATTTTGTTCAGTTATAAAAAAATCGCTTCCACCTGTTATGACTTCCACCTATTGTTTATCCGGCGATCGAGTATTATAGATATTCAAAAAAAAATTCTAAAATTTTCTAAGTTAGAATGTGCAAATTCAATCAAGAAAGAAAATATAAATTATGTGATCAATTCCAAAATTTGATGTTGTACTCTTTCTTCAAGAGGGTATTTTGTACAAGTCACGTATCAAAGAAACTATGTCAAGAAAGAAAATATAAATCATTTAAATTCATATATATTTTTAATTAAAATTGCTTTCTTCAAGAGGGTATTTTGTCCAAATCACATATCTAAGTAACTATGTTAAGGGGGTTTGTTGATAGAAGTGTAAAAGATTAAGAAAGTTTTTATGAGATATGCTATAGTTGAGAGTTGTTTTCTAAAATTATACTAAAATTGAGAGGGGTTATTTATAACACTCAACATAATGAGGGGTTTTGTCAAATTGAATCAGCTGAGTATGTTTTTAAGACAATCCCCATAGTTGAAAGGGTTTTTAAAAAAATAATACTTCTTTTAAATATGGCTTATTTATAATTTGTCCCTCAAAATTTTAATAAGTTACTATTAGTCCCTAAAATTATGAGCAATTTCAAAAATTTGTGGGAATAACATTGAATCATTGGATATTTAAAATCAAGGAACTAGTATCTAAATAATCTTTACATATTTGCTCTTATAGGCATTCTGTTATGGTGTTCTCATTCGCCAAACATATGCAAAGCATAGACAAAGAGCGGATGTACACATTTCTAAAAGAACGGCCCTAATTAACTTGACGGCTTAAGACCAGCAGAAGTACCTATTCCACCAACTCGTCGAATCTATACTATCCATGTCGACTCGAGAAACGGGATCAGTCGACTTTCTCTCAAAAAAGACTCACCAAGAGCCCACTCGACCGTCAATATGACGCTTTGCATGGACAACTCGAAGGGCGGTATTCCTCAGTTGACCTGAAGGATAATACCCGCCTCGGGTCTCTTCTTCTGACTATGTGTCAGAACTGTCACACTGGTCAGGTCTCATCATGACATTGGCTCTATAGTCTCTATGACTTATCATGCCATCTGCACTCTTCCCTCCACTATCACTTCCTGGATAATGCGGAGACATTCTCTCCCATGCCGAAGTGACTCTTCCGCCAGTCGCCAGCCGATATCTGTAAATCAAAGGCAGCTCCGTTGTCAGCGTGCCCTGCCACACCATCACTTCCCGGATAATGTAGAGACGTGTCCTCCCATATCGAAGTGACTTCCTAGTTGCCAGCCGACACCTGTCGAAATAGGGATGATTCAGCTGCCAGCTTGCACTTTGTCCCTGTTTTTCTGTGCTCGATCAAAATGATGACACTGCCCTTCACACACCAAATATATATAAAGGTACTACCCTAACTTGGAGAGGAGGGATTTTTTTAGCGAAGAGAGAGGATCTCTCCCTCTCTGTGTGAAAATAACACTATACTAGCTTGATCAAGAGCGACAGATCACTGGATCTCCTTCTCACATGCACACAACTCCCTCAAGAACCTCATCGGTTCCTAACCTTCCCCTTTCCCACTCAAGCTCACTAGCTGACTTGATCTTCAGAGGAACCACGGAGGAACTGGTCCCCGTCCTCTCACCAATTCTTTGCTTGTATAGCATGATCGGTAACCCCAGTTCAAGAACCAGGCATAAAGTCGGAGAAGGAGGCGGTCCCAGTTTATCAATCTCCTCTATCTCATCCCAACGAGGGCCCAAAAGGAACTGATCCCGCCCAGGATCTAAACCAACTGACTGTGTGATCTTAGTGATCAACAGTTTAGCACCCACAGTGAGGCTCTCCTTTCTTTTTTGAGAAGATCTGCTAAGTTCCGGACAAGGGCCTGACCATGTTCGCCCTGCAAAACAACATTGGAGTTGTGCTACCTAAGCTAAACGAAGCTTGGAGTTGTGTCACCCAAACTAAGGAGGTTTGGTCTTGGACGAGGAGATTTGATATAGCCATGCTCCTCCATAGCCATAGCGACCATTCTGGGAGTATTTGCTAAGTTGATTATCCACACGATGGAAGACTTCCCATTACCTCCGAAGCTTCTTCATAAAAACCACAACGATTTTGAAGAAAGCAACTCCAGCTCTTTTGGGGATGGGATTGCAGGAAAAACTCAAAAGCCCACCACCTGATCAAACTTGTTGGGGAAAATAGCCCCGGCTTCTTGAGTTTCTAGGAAAAATCCCACCACAAAAGTCACCTAAACTTTTATGGTCGAAGCATGCGTCCCGCATGATCCCTGCAAGGGAGATCTGTCCATCCATAAGATGATCCGACTCCCATTACTCCTAAGGTTTCCTCAAGGAAGATCCGCCTTCAAGACCTCAATGAAGATTTGAACTCAGAGGAACCTTGTCTGATGAGATGGTAAATAGTGCTTCTGGCCACCCATCACCAAGTACAAGCAAATCGCTTGCTACTATAAATGGCAAAAACCAACTCAAGAAGTTCGGTGCTGGTAACGACCTTGCCCTCAGCAAAGCCATCCCTCGACAAAGACGCTCGACAAAGAAAACCAGTTCCTAACCAGAAAGGTCCCTATATAGTCCTAGAAGAGTTGCGTTCCAGCACCTCTTGACTAAAGACCCCAAACAGGAGAACCTTGCAATACCCTTGAATGTTAAGCGCCTACGACGGCTACTCTCCACAAGCATGTAAATTTCAATATCAATGGAATCCTCACCAAATACGAATTAACTCTTATCATTCAGCCTCAAGGCTGCCAAAGACCTGGTCAACTTTCACAAGTTCTAGGCATTCGACTTCTCAGTCGAATTCCAAACCATTAGTACCATTTTAGGAATAAACCCAAGGCACCAACCCTATGGTCGACTCCTACAGTCGTCACTCGACCATATAGGGATATTGAAAACCTAGGCACCTACGTAAAACCTAGGCACCCAATCTTAGGATTGTCATTCAGCCTTAATGCCGCCAAAGACCTAGTCAACTTCCATAAGTTCTAAGCATTTGACTCCTCAGTCGAATTCCAAGCCCTTGGTACCTTATCATGAATAATCCCAAGGCACCAACCGACTCCTACAGTCACCTCTCGAGTCTCGACCATACGGGGATATCGAAGGCCTAGGCACCTACGTAAGACCTAAACACCCAATCTCAGGGTTGTCATTCAGCCTCAAGGCTGCCAAATACCTAGTCAACTTTTATAAGTTCTAGGCATTCGACTCCCCATTCAAATTCCAAACCCTTAGTACATTTTTAGGAATAAACCCAAGGTACCAACCATATGGTCAACACCTATAGCCACCTCTCGACCATAGGAGAATATTAAAGACCTAGGAACCTACATAAGACCTAGGCACCTAACCTCAGAGTTGTCATTCAGCCTCAAGGTTGTTAAAAGACCTAGTTAGCTTCCATAAGTTCTAGGCATTCGACTACTCAGTCCAATTCTAAGTCATTGGTACCTTTTCAGGAATAAACCTAAGGTACCAACCCTATGGTCGACTCCTACAGTCGCCTATCGACCATATGAGGATATTAAAGATCTAGGCACCTACGTAAGACCTAGGCACTCAACCTCAGGATTGTCATTCAACCTCAAGGCTACCAAAGACCTAGTCAACTTCCATAAGTTCTAGACATTGGACTCCTCAGTCAAATTCCAAGCCCTTGGTACATTTTCAAGAACAAATCCAAGGTACCAACCCTATGGTCGATTCCTACAGTTGCCTCTCAACCATATGGAGATATCTAAGATCTAGGCACCTACGTAAGACCTAGGCACCCAACCTCAGGATTGTCATTCAGCCTCAAGGCTGCCAAAGACCTAGTCAACTTCCATAAATTCTAGACATTGGACTCCTCAGTCGAATTCTAAGCCATTGATACATTTTTAGGAATAAACCCAAGGCACCAACCCTATGGTCGACTCCTACAGTCGCCTCTCGACCATATGGGGATATAGAAGACCTAAGCACCTATGTAAGACCTAGATACCTAACCTCAGGGTTGTCATTTTGCCAAAAGGTATTCATGTTATTCTACATAAGCCTAAAGTGCAATCTCTGAATGCTTGGCTGATCGCTTCTCGACACACAAATTTAGGTGCTCGTTCACCAAGTTTTTGTCAAATCGCTCAGCCAGCATAAGGCATTAAGTGGATCAGTCGTCTCAACCCCCTATATATAGATTGACACATCAATATTGATTCGCACCAACCAATATTTAGTTCTCTCAAGCAGAACAAAGCTACAGATTATTCAAGCTAAAACAGAAGCAAAGAGCACATGAAGGCAAAATCCATAATGAAAATAAAGTTGATTTTCATTTTAATAAACTTCATTACAAGCTCTCTAAAAAAATGGTGAAGGAAGAGACGGGTCCTCAGAGCTCTTGGCCAGACCCGAGAGTAGGGCTTGGCGGCCTCCTATCGAAAGCGACAGCAGAAGATTCCCTAGGAGTCTCAACAATCGCGGTGCCGTCCCATGGTTCGCCCTCATTATCACTCACTGTCAAATCCAACCCCCCTCCACTCCTCTCAACGTCTCTCAAGAGATCGAGGCAGCAAGAGATGCGAGAAGGATAGAAGTGGTCAGGAGAAGGATGAGAACGAGAAGGTACCATCGAAACAAAATAGTTGACTCTGGCCTTGCATGCCAAATCCACCTCCACTCGGTCTATGACACCATGACGCCATTCATCGACTACTTTCTTACTGTACTGATCCAAGTCTAGGTGAGCGAGCTTATTCTCCAGGTCCTTGACAATCGTCTCGGACGCTTGGCTCTTTGACTACTGCTCCACAAGATCCCTCCTCGATTTCTCGAAGGAAAGGTGATTCGATCGAGCCTCCATCTTAGCCGTCGCCCTTTGACGCTTTTCGGACTCGACCTTCGTTTTCAGAAGTGCTACTTCTCCTCGGAGATCCTTTATAGTTCCAGTCTGTTTGGAACATTAGATCTGATAGCCCCTCGGAAGCCTCTCTCTCTCTCGTCCAGCCCTCGACGCTAAGCACCCTCTTTGAGAGATAACTCGGCTTCCAAAGTAGTAGGACTCTTCTCTACCTCTTCCTTGGCCGATCTCTCCAGGGCCTGTTTTGCCCGCCATTCCAGAAATGACTCATGCATATGTTCGAGGCAATTGAACAGGGCCTGATGAATGCCAGCACTTGGCATCTCCCCAAGAATCCTCTCGTCAGCACCATTCTCCTCATGGTCTGGCGAAGTTCCAGCTTGCCCTTCGATGTCCTCGACCCCCACAGGCTCCTTACCAGGACGGCGAGACAACTCAGGCATAGAGCTAGGGCCAGCTGCCTCCCCAGCTTGAGCCCTATTTTCAACATCATCAACTGCGAGGGTCATTGTCTCCCTGCCAGGAGAAGACTCATCTACCAACCCCACATTTCTCAAATGGTTAAACTGAGTAACCAGCCAACCCATTCTAGCTGGCAGAGGCCCCACAACCGGTCCGGCTGAACGTCACCTCTCGATCCTTGCCCCCCCCTCAATTCAGAGGCAATTTCGGTCGTGTGAGGCATCAAGAAGACACTTCCTCAGCTCCAAGAGCCTCCCTCAATCTTTTTTGAGGCCTGGTAGCAGAACTTGACCTCGCGGCCTCTGCATCTCTCTTGTGATTTTCCATCAGCGGAAGAGCAATAGAACTTGCCCTCATCTGATCGCCAATGAAGGACAAAATCATGGACATACCTGCTGCCCGAAGAGACACATCATCAAATAGATCGTCCCTCTCCCGTGATTTAGCATAGGAGCGGATCCTTTTCAAATACCCCATCTCCGGTTCGCTAAGGGCAACCGGACCCAACGCATCCCTATTCGCCTCCGGTCAGTTCAAACAGGCAAAGATGCTGTCAGCAATATAGACCCACACATATCACTTCCTCCAGTTCTCGTCTGGCCCCGAAGGGTCAGAGACAAGTTGGAAATTACCATTGTAGTGATAAAATTAGTATGGGTCCCCTTCAGCCGACCTAACATTGATCAGATGTCCAAGCAGCCTTAGGCTTGGCCGAACTCCAACACGATGGCAGATGACTATGAAAGCCACCAAAATCCCCAACGCATTTGGATAAAACTGGGAAGGAGAAACTCCCAGAATAATGTGCACCTCCCTAATAAAAGGGTGGAGGGGTATCCATAAACCGTATTCTAGATGAGCCATGTATAACAGCATCCAATTCTCAACATGGCTATACACTGGCTCACTCATCTCCGACGCCGCCAATGTGAAAGTCTCGGGGATGTTATATCGATCATAAAGCCCCACCAGATCATCCATGCAGACCCCCGAACGGATGAGTGAAAGGGCAGTGAGCCTCCCCTCACTAGGCCCAGTAATCAAAGCCTGAGACTCCATTGAAGGTTTCCTTCTCTCAAAAAGTTTGGAAGGATGTTGAATATGTTTCAGAGGAAGAGTTCGTAAAGAAATCTTCTCAGCCCCAGCAAAGCTATTTATAGATTTCTAAAGGGCCATGTGGGCCAATCTGAAGGAACGTAGTGTCTTTGAAGCAAACGGCTAAGATCCACCTAGGAATCTCAACTGTTTTACTCGAAACACGAAGCACCACCTCTTTACTGCCCCACGCTTCGACGCTAAAAAATTGGTCTGCCTCCCATTAATTCCATGTTGCTTTGTTTCCCGAAATGGCGGTTCAATTCCATAATAACATCATCCAATAAGAACGAAGTCATGTCAGATAGAGGGGTGCCCGATGATGTCAGCCACGTCAGATAGTAGAAGCTCTTTAGTTTCTCATCTCCAGTGGATTTACAAGGACAAGAAGCTTATCTTATTTTACTCGACCCGGCTCAAGCCGACTCCAAGTGAAAAGAGCCAACTGTTATAGTGTTCCCATTCGCCAACATATGCAAAGCATAGACAAAGGACGGATGGACACATTTCTGAAAGAACGGTCCTAATTAACTTGACGGCCTAAGACCAGTAGAAGTACATATTCCGCCGACTCATTGAATTTATGCTATCCATGTTGGCTCGAGAAGCAGGATCAGTCGACTTTCTCTCAAAAATGACTCACCAAGAGCTCACTCGACCGTCAATACGATGCTTTGCATGGATGACTTGAAGGGCAGTATTCCTTAGTTGACCTGAAGGATAATACCCGCCTCAGGTCTCTTCTTCTGACTATGTGTCAGCACCGCCACACTGGTTAGGTCTCATCACGAACTTAGCTTGATAGTCTCTATGACTTGTCACGCCACCTGCACTCTGTAGGCGTCAAAATTACCTATAGGTTCCCAAACGTAGTTCGAAATAGAGAGAAGATGATGAACACTAATATCCGAGTCAAAGAAGATTATTCAAGTCAAATAGGATCATCCGATGTTGTAAAAAGAAGCGAAGGAATGCACATGAAATGTTAAAACGTGTGAAACGACGAAGCAAATACAACCAGGAGGGCTCTAGAGTAACCTGGACGAAGAAGTGAAATTTTAACCATGATGAGATTTGAATCCGAAAAATCTAAAAAGATAAAAGTTGTATCTCTCTTTGTCAGCTTTCCAATGTATCTTGAATCACTTCATTCCGAAGTCGGACAAGAAAATTAAAGCCAAAATACTGAAGATAGTACAAACTATCTCGGAAAATCCGAGTCACCTCAAAGTAACTCGGAAATTCTGAATCATTTCGAATTGACTCGCGCGCAGGTCAGCTCCCGGTATGTTTTCTGATAAGATTAACTTCTATATCTCCTAGGGGTTATCCATAAATATGTGGGGTTATCCTTAAACATGTGGAAACTATTACACAACCAAAAACCCACCTAAACGGATAATAACGGTTGTTTTTCGATCCTATCCATAAACACATCATTTAAAATCTATAAATACACCCCTAACACCCTTATAAAGGCAGATATGAAGGGAGCCACAAATTTCATAGGATCTAGGGTGAGGTTCTAACGAATTTGAGAGAGGCTAGCAGATCTTGGCGAAGTTCTTCAACATAAAGAGGGAGAGTTCGAGAGATCTGAAGCCCATTCACCTTTCCTTCGGATCAAACTTAGTTTTGATCTCAAGAAAAGTAGTAATCTTACTTGGTTAAGATTATTTACTTCTGCAATTACTTCCTTTGTGAAGCAAGAGCATTAAATTTTTTTTCTGTTAATCGAATCTGATCCGTGACGGTTCACGGACTAACGCATCCCCGGCACAGGCAAAGATCCCACACAAGCAGCGGGTGATAAATGTCCTCTGCGTGTGTTTAAAGTGAGTTATAATTTTTATTTTATTTGTAAGGGGGTAGTTTTATAAAAAGATTTACTCTTTTGAATTTATTGTAATCGATAAACGTGTAATGGATTCGACAAATAAACCAACTTTCGACGCGAACACGCTGGCAACCACAGTGGGAGTGAAAAGTCTCGTTGCCGAGACTGTCGTGTCATAACCGAAGATCAAGATCCCGGTTTATTCAGTGGTCGAGTACAAGTTCGACGAAGCCAAGTTCAAGGAATATTTCTCCTCGTCTTCATCAAAATCCTCCTCTCCCTGCAAATGCGGAAATATATTGTCTTTGAAGGAGGCGTATTCACCGATGAAGACTACAAGTGACTCCTCCCCAATCAAGGAGTTATCCAATCAAAGTACACCAATTGTGATGAAGAGAGCTCGTCAGAGACGATGCTAATGCCAAGCTTGTCAAATTGCCAATGCATTGAAACAAATCGACGGGGTTGGATATTACGTAAACTTGGAGTCCAGGAGGCGTCAAGCAACCGAATCACTTCAACAGCGTGTTATTGACAAATACTCTAAACCATCGATAGAAGAGTGGATCATTGTCAAAAGGAATCATTCTACCCAGAAGGAGCGTATCCAAAGGAACCGTACACATGCCACACATGCTCGCACCCTTTTGCAAAAGGCACAAGGCATGCAGAAGGAAGAGGTGGCAAAAAAACCACTAAAACTATGCCAAGTCTGGAGGCTAAAGTCTAAAACAACTGCCAAAAAGATCAAAAATCCCGAGTCACTTCAGAGTGACTCAGCCAAGCGCGAGTCACTCCAGGGTGACTCGCGCCAAGCCCGAGCCACCTCAAGGTGTCTCACACCTAATTCCCCTATCACAGCCATTTCTTCGCTTCCGTCGAGCCTTGTTCCTGCTCTAGTCAATCCCGCACCTTCGGAGAAGTCTCACGGCATCGTTGACCTGTCAAAATTCAAGGTTATGATGGCGGACCATCTTGGACCTTCGCACGAAGATAGAGGCAAAGTTCCGGTGAACAAAACCCGAATAGTTCCTCAGGCTGGGGGTTGTACAAACACTCCCGTCAAGCCAAAGGCCGCTCAAAGGTGTCCCGTCGCCTCCAAACAAACTAGGGCACCTCATTGTACATGTTCGTACGTCGTGCACAAGAGGACTCCTAGCATCGATCGCCTGGGGGTTCGTATCGAAGCCCAGGAGCCCGTTAACACTCACGCTCGCAAGGGGTGGTTCTAAACGTACGACTCCTGATGCGACCTTGGATCGTTCAAAGGCGACAACAAATTGTCCTGAGAATGTTAACAAGGTTCTTCATCCCTAAAAGAAGATGTGTTCGTCAAAAGATAACGTTATACTTGGGGCATCATACCAACAAACGATGGATTGCTCCAATAAGCTGCACCATCAGGCTGGGGGTGTGAACAAATCCTAAAAGGAGGGTGTCCGAGAAACCAGCTCTTACTGTCCATGTGGGAGATCTATCAGGGCAGTATTATCAAAATGTGGCCCTAATACCATTTCACAAAGGGTCTCGATATTCGAGAAACTTGCTACCGAAGCATCAAAGCCCAAGCCAAGGCGTTTCCATGAGAGAAAATCCACCGTCCAAGATGATGAATTCCCTGAAGTCACCATCAACATGGTTGACAAAGAAAAGCTGTGATTGCTTCTACTCCCGACTTTTTTCCCGGAAGAAAAGTCAATTCAGGGATAGCCCAACGAATGTCTCGGCTCTAGTTAGAAGCCATCTGACATAAGGATTACCCGAGGATGCATGAAGGACGGTCTTCAAATGACAAACTATCGGATACTTGCTCCACAATTACCTCCAACGATACAATATCCAGCATGAGGGAAGTAAGGGAGTCGTTCACAATCACTCCCGACCTAGTGGCTCAAATGCTTCAAGAGGCTTTAGCTTGACAGCGAGAGGAACTCAGAGCTAAAATGGAAGATGTAGTTGACCATGCAACAGATGAGAGAGTTACGGGCTTAACGACTTCAACCACCATCTGAGTCCAGTCAGCGGGCTAAATCCCATCGTCGCACTCAAAACGTTGTAGTTAACAGCGATCTAGAAGAGAACGAAGTCATCATGGCTAACGTACCCCTCAAAAATACTGGGGGTGACCCAATCGCATCCCTCAGTAACACTAGGGGTGGTTCAATTGCACCCCTCAATATCGCTAGGGGTGATTCAGTTGATTTTTCTCGACATCCTCCAAAGAAAGATGCTGGCGAGGACAATAAGATGTTGCAAAGCTGGAGATAAGGTTAACGCCTTGCTTATGGCTCAAGAAGTGAAGAGGACCGGTATTCCATGTCCAAATCCAAGAGAATGAGATTCAATCCCGTACCCGGTGAAGTTCAATCTAATTAACTTCACGCCGTTTGACGAAAAAGTTTTACCCACTCAGCACCTAATTTATTTCAAGTCCTACCTGGGAGTGATCTCTGGGAGTGAACCATTGATGATTCAGTCATTCGTGGCCACCCTTCGCGAGGCGGCCTTCGATTGGTATCGACATCTCAAATCGGGGAGCATCAACTGCTGGGACAACATGGAAAGCTCGTTGCTCAAAAATTTCTTTGACGATGACACCAAAGTGTCGATCAGAGCTCTTCCGGATGAGAAGCAGAAGGACGGTGAGTCAGTTGACAGTTTTGTCAAACGCTTTCGCAACAAGGTAATGAATTGCAGGAATCCTATTACAGAGGAGTTCATCTTGCAGACATGCCACAACAATCTTTTCATCGATGTCCTGGAAGCCTTGGGCATCGTACCATCCAAAACTTAGAAAGAGTTAAAACTACATGGTGAACAGACCGAATGCTTTCTCAAAAAGAAGAAAGCCGAAAGAGGCCAACCGAAGGCTAAAGCTCCTGCAACTGCTGTCGATATTCATCAACAACAACCTTGGAGGTAACAAGTGACTCTTAATCCAAAGTTTCAGGAGGAGTATGCTTTCAAAGATAATGAAGTTACAGCCATCTTCAAGTACCTCCTCGCCAGCAACAAAATCAAGCTACCACTGATTACGAATCAAGAGGAAGCAAACAAGATTTTGGATCCGAAGTACTATGCATATCACAGGAGGGTTCATTATCCCACTAAGGCTTGTATTACTCTAAAAAATAGCATTCAAGCCTTCGTTGATGCTGGTATCATGATGGCAAAATAAGCCAAATAAGAACGAAATCCTCCAACATGTATATGAGGATAAACTGCTTCATTTATTTCCAACGTGAAGTTCCTGAAGAATATTACATATAATATTCTTAAGGATAACCCGAGATCGAAGGATTGTTCAAGACTACGCCCAACACGCGTTGTCGGGTAACCTATTCCTGTAACAATGACAAAGTCTATGTATTCAATATATCATAGCACTAAGTCTAAGAGAGTTAACTCTTTTAGCACAATGTTACATGTGGAGTGGATTTAGATAATTTGCATGCTAGCCCGACTCAAACGGTACTCGGTAGAGACTTATCAAATCCGTTGATGGCTGAGGGTTTGCCAAAAATCTTATAAATACGATAGTCACTGATGCACCAACTTCATCAGTTGGTCTCATGACTTAAGAACCCGGGACGACATCAATTCTAGCTGAAGCTTCCATGAGGAACCTTTAAAGCATTCATAATGGTAGCCGTATCAGCTCCAATAGCTGGTCCTACAACCAAAACTCCCATATGGTTAAGCAAATAACTAGCGGGATGTAAGGGTAAGATCCATACCTGTAGATGAACCAGCATCAACGGTTGGTCTTGCAACTTTTATACTTAGGCCTACCACGCGTTACAACGCCGGTCGAGCTTAAACTGTGTAGACTCCAGTAAACATATGAGTATAAATTGTGTTAACGCTGGACAAGGTGCTACAATGAAGGTCAATGGCGATCAATGCAACGATAGATTCACCAAAATAAGGCTCAGAAAAATTCCATGTCAAAGGATAACCCTCGGGAGTTTAATCGTGATACAGATACGAATTCCCGATGAAGATAACCAGTTCAACATTAATCCAATGACACGAGCTAATTCAGAAACTAACACTCCCAGTTCCAATTCAAGATTTCGACAACGGTCAGACGATAAACGCAACACCGGAAGAATTTTAACTATTCGATAAAATACTAAATAGACTAAAAGATAAAGAAGTCTAAGAATTAAAGGTTGGACCTATCATATCTAAAGTATTCTAGGCTCCTCTATAAAGAATAAGCCTGAAACACTTTGGAGGGGGTATTTGTAGGCGTCAAAAATTATCTATAGGTTCCCGCACGTAGTTCAAAATAGAGAGAAGGTGATGAACACTAATATCCGAGTCAAAGAAGATTATCCAAGTCAAATAGGATCATCCGATGCTATAAAAAGAAGTGAAGGAACGCACGTGAAACATCAAAACGTGTGAAACGACGAAGCAAATACAATCTGGAGGGCTCTAGAGTGACCCGCACGAAGAAGTAAAATTTTTACCATGGTGAGATTTAAATCCAAAAAATCTCAAAAGACAAAAGTTGTATCTCTCTTTGTCAGCTTTCTAACGTATCTTGAATTACTTTATTCCGAGATCGGACGAGAAAATTAAAACCAAAATACTAAAGATAGTACAAACTGTCTCGAAAAATCCGAGTCACCTCAAAGTGACTCGAAAATTCCGAGTCATTTCGAAGTGACTCACGCCCAGGTTAGCTCTCGACGTATTTTCTGATAAGATTGGCTTCTATAACTCCTTGGAGTTATCCATAAACATGTGGAGTTATCCTTAAAATGTGAAAGCTGTTACACAACAAAAAACCCACCGAAACAGATGATAATAGTTATTTTTCGATCCTACCCACAAACACATCATTTAAAATCTATAAATATACCCCTAGCACCCTTATAAAGACAGATTTGAAGGGAGTCACGAATTTTAGAGGAAGTAGAGTGAGGTTCTGATGAATTTGAGAGAGGCTAGCAGATCTTGACGAAGTTCTTCAGCATACAGAGGGAGAGTTCGAGAGATGTGAGGCCCATTCGCCTTTCCTCCAGATTAAACTTGGTTTTGATCTCGAGAAGAGTAGTAATCTCGCTTGGTAGAGATTATTTACTTCTGCGATTACTTTCTTTATGAAGCAAGAGCGTTGAATTTTCGTTCTGTCAACTGGATCTGATCCGCGACGGTTCACGGACTAACGCGTTCCCGGCATAGACAAAGATCCCACACAAGCAGCGGATGATAAACGCCATCTGCGTGTGTTTGAAGAGAGTTATAATTTTTGTTTTATTTGTAAGGGGGTAGTTTTATAAAAAGATTAACTCTTTTGAATTCATTGTAATCGATAAACGTGTAATAGATATGACAAATAAACCAACTTTCGACGCGAACACACTCCAGCCCTCCGCTATCACTTCCCGGATAATGCAGAGACGTTCTCTCCCATGCCGAAGTGACTCTTCCGTCAGCCGCCAGCCGACATTTATAAATCAAAGGCCAGCTCCGCTGCCAGCATGCCCTGTCACACAATCACTTCCCGGATAATGCGGAGACGCGCCCTCCCATATCGAAGTGACTTTCCAGTCGCCATCCCAGCTGACACCTGTCAAAATAAGGATGATTCAGCTGCTAGCTTGAACTTCGACCCCGCATTTCTGTGCTCGATCAAAATGGCGACATTGCCCATCACACACCAAATATATATAAAGTTACTACCCTAACTTGGAGAGGAGGGATTTTTGGTGAAGATAAGGGATCTCTCCCTCTCTCTGTGAAAATAACACTATATTAGCTTGATTAAGAGCGGCAGATCACTGGATCTCCCTCTCACATGCACACAATGTTAGCCCCTAGAGGGGGGGGGGGGGATTAGGGTATTATGCTAATCAAATCCGATTAAATACCAATTAAAACTAATAACAAAATATACTAGCAAGAATAAAATGCAATAAGATACATTAGCTAGGATAAGGTAATATGAACAAATGAATATATCCTATCAATGAGATATTACAAGTATATGAGCAAGGATATATAAACTAACACAACGGTAAAATAAACAATCTACACAAGTGATAGGGTAATATGATGAGCAATACACAAAGGCGATATAAGATATGAAAACAAGAATAAGAACGCCAATGCAATCACAAACAAAACGATATGATCACGGAGTTCGGTCCCCATGACCTACGTCTCCGCTCCTCACCTCGAGGAGATCTCCACTATCACAACCGGGTTTTCTACGTTTACCTGAACAACGTTTACACCTCACAATATAATCACTATGCAATCACACTTTACACACTAAGTGTTGGTCCTAGCCCGTGTCCTCCTCCTCAAGTGCTCGGTTATAACCTCTCCCTAGGCACGTCAATCGACGCCACTCCTCTTGGATTTGACCCCGTCTCTCACCACACACTTCTCTCGGTGTACAAGTGTATTACAAGTGAATCCTCACAATTAAGCACAATATAAATTAATTTGATTGTTCTCTAAACAAGGTGAGAACTCAATTAAGCACAACTCTTAGTCACAAATCTCACAACCCAAAATTATACTATGAATGTAAATACAATAAGCTCAATAGGTTGTGTGTGAACAGAGAGTATCAATAAAACAATTTAAACTCAATATAGAAATCTAGCTTATGGAAATTAAGATCAAAACAATAAATAGCTAGAATTGAGTTTAAGGAAAACTTCTCTATAGATCAAGAGTGAGAGAGAGATGAGTTGAATGCCCAAACACCAAAGGATGATCTCCTCTTTGCTCTTGTGAAATTTGCTTCACAAACTAAAACCCTCAATTGCTTAAAAGCTTTTTAAACCAAACTTAAACAAACATTAAACAAGTTTAAACCCTTGTAAATTCTCGCGGTCGACCGCGATCCAGGTTCCAAACGGAGAAAATGCACAGAGAGTTCGTCGGTCGACCGGCGGAAATATCGGTCGACCGGCGGTACTGTAGCAGGTATATCCGATTTTATAAAATCGGTTAAAAATAATAAAACAGCTCCAAAAATTATGAAATTTTGAGGGAAGGTTCTAGACATGTATAAAAACATGTTAGAGAAAGAATTTCTGAAAATACAGTTGAGAGAAAATCTGCTGTGATACACGATTTTGTAAAATCAATTAGGCACAGTAAATCAACTCCAATAATAGTAAAATTTTGAGAGAAGTTTCTAAACATATAGATAAACATGTCAAAGAAAGAATTTCTTGAATATCACTTCCCATTTATGAAAACTCATCGGTTTTGTAAAAACATGCACGAACATGCACGAATGAAAACATGATTTTGTAAATTCCATTAAACATAACAAATCAATTCCAAACTTGATAAAACTTTGCAAAATGTTTATAAACATGAAAACAAACATGTTACAAAAATATATTTTCAATTTTTATTTCTCAATTGTGAAAACTCATTATTTTGTAAAAACATGCATGAATATGAAGTTGTTAAGAACATGTTTTTGACAAAAAGAGTTTAAACGCATATAGAAACTTTATGAAATATCTTCATAAACATTATAACACATGAATATAAAGTAAACATGGTCAATAAAACAATATCACAAAGTTTTCTCAAAATAGCTCATTTTGTGAGAAAATCCAATGTTGTGTGTGTATATGATATTGAGCTTAGAGTATTAAACACACATAATATAAACCTATACTAAATATACCCAAGCTTGATGAAGGTCTTCAATGATCATGACTTGGTAAACTTTGCGGAAGAAGCTTAAACTTGATCTTTAACTTTGAATTGCATAAGCTTCACCGACATTCCGCCAACCTCCTTTTGATATGATCATGAATGCCCGATTCCATCCATCCTCCAACTCGTTGTTTGCCTAGAATAAATATGAAAATACAAACACTAGACAAACAACATTAGTTGTAAATTGTTTGTAAATCATCATCAAAACAAGAAGGCCAACAATCTCCCCCTTTTTGATGATGACAAACAATTTACAAAAAGAAATATATGCATGAAGGAAATGAATGTATAATTTATAATTCACATGCATATAAACAAGAAAGAATATACATAGGGACAAATGAATTAAGAGAGCGAAAGCTCCCCCTATCAATAAGCATAGGTGAGTATAAAACATAAAAGGATATAGGGATTGCTCCCCCTATCAAAATACCATATGGAGAATATGAAATAAAGATCATGGCAAATATGTGAGCAAGCATAAATGATATGCTAACAATCACTCACATTCAAGAGATAATGAGAACACATATGAATATATCAATATGAAAAAATAGTGTCTCATAGCAAAAAAATAGTGTCTCATATCAAGGACCATAAAAACCATGTGTAAAGATAGATTTATGAAATCAAAAGAAAAGAAAAACATGAGAACCATGAGAAAAGTTTTCAAGTGAAAACAAATCACTCAAATGAAATCATAAATCAAGATTTGAGTCCAAAAACAATGTTTGATTAAAAGGAAAATTTTCTTTACATAACTTGATCAAACCACTCATAGAATACATTATAAGGCACGAATAGATGATCCATAAGCACAAACATATAAATATCATCATATAAGTGAAGTATAATGAATTCAAAGCAACCGATCAAAACAAAATCTCTAACAAATTCTTGGCTTTAAAAATTATTTTGGCACCCAAGTATTCTTGGTGCCGGTTTGTTTAGGGACATGACCCCTATCATTAAAGCTCAAAGTCCTAGGGTTATGAACCCTCTTGGACATATATGGTGCACGGGATCGGTCATAGCAATAATTACTCAAATGACCCTTCCGATTGCAATATGTACAATGGAAAGGAAGCATTTGCTTATGTTGACCATTAAAAGGTGCACGTGGAACATTTGCAAATAAAGATTGTCTTTTAGAATTATTTTGCAAATGAGAAACATCATTAAACAAAGGTGGTCTACTTGAGAAATTTGGCAAGTTTGAATAATTTTTTAAATCATAACAAAACTTTGCCAAATGGCCAAATCTACCACAAATATCACACTTAAACACATGTGGTCTATGAAAAACATTTGGCAAACTAGAATTCTTTTTCATGTCAAAGCAAAACTTTGCCAAATGGCCAAACCGACCACATAGATCACATTTATACACATTAACATGCTTATGATGAGAAATAGATGCATGTGCATGTGTGTGTGATGAAGAAGCCTTATGAGATGCACAATAAGCATTAATCTTAGAAGATTTGTGTGCATCATAGCAAAATTTAGCAATGTGGCCTTTACGACCGCAAATTGAGCATTTGTAAACTTTGCTATACATATGTGCATAGTGAGTGCTTGGTTTTGAAGAGTTAGCACGAGACTTTGCACATAAGTCCATAAGTTTCTTGTTATTAACAATGCATGTGTTAAGAGTTGAATCTAAAGATGAAATGTGATATTTAATATTGTTCAACTCATCATTAGGCATAGAAGCATTGTCAATAGAAGTAGAGCAAATATGATCATTTTTAAATGATGTAAATTTACTTCTAATAGACTCTATTTCTAACATGGCATCATTTTTCTCATGAATTAAGCTAGCAACATTGGAACTCAAGGTAATATGATCCAATTTTAATTTTTCATTATTTTCTTTAAGGATCACATTATCTTTAGCAATAGTATTAAATTTTGATGCTAGCAATTCATGATCAGATTTTAAATTAACATGCTTGCTTTTAAGATCAATGAAATTATTATGCAACTTAGTGTAAACATGCATTAACCTATCATATGCACAAGCAAGTTCATCATTAGGTAAATCATTTATGGTTTCGAACTCGCAAACCTCACTAGGGCTATCCCCTAGTGGCCGTGTGCATGATGCTCCACATGAACTTGAAGCCGGATCCGCCAAAACTTGTTAGATCGCCTCCAAGTCCCCTTGATGTGCTTTAATTAATTTCCATAAGGTGTAAGCACTATCAACATGAACAAAATGATGAGTCAAAGGCATTAAGCAAATATTCTAACAAAAGCTTGTTCATATTAAACATTCTTTTATCATTGTTACTCCACTTGGATTTTTCCGAAGTGGGTATAATATAAGCATCTTCAATAACTTCCCATAAATCGAATTGTTTAGATCTAACAAATATGTTAAATCTAGAACACCATTGGTCATATGGGAGATTATCTATTTTAGGAGCAACAATAGGATCATAGCCTAAACATGATGCACAATGTATGTCCATAATAAGAAAATATATGCAAGCAAGATACAAATAAAGTTCAAAAATAGATTAGCACAATAAGCTAACTTGGATCTTTAACTCAAGACGATTAGACCTTAAATCAAAGAGCACCAAGCTCTGATACCAATTGTTAGACCCTAGAGGGGGGGTGATTAGGGTCTTATGCTAATCTAATCCGATTAAATGCCAATTAAAACTAATTAACAAGATAGTGGATGATATAGATAATGAGCTAATGACAATGGCGATATAAGATCTGAACATAAATATGAATGAACGCCAAAGCACACTCAAACAAGCAATATGATCACGGAGTTCGGACCTTCCGTCCTACGTCTCCGCTCCCCACTCCCGGGGAGAAATCCACTATCACAACCGGGTTTTCTACGCTCACCCGAATAACGTTTACACCTCACAGTGTCGGTTTTCAACGCTCACCGATCAACGTTCACACTCACCCTCACAATGTCGGTTTTCAACGTTCACCGATCAACGTCCACTCCTCACACTCGGTTTTCTAGTTCACCGAAAACTTCACAACACACTCGGTTTCTAGCTCACCGAAAACCTTACAACACTCACAAAGTAAATACAACAAATTTGTTCTCTACAATAGATGAGAACACAATGTAGCTCACTCTCAATTTGTTACAACTCCCTACAACCCAAATTACACTATGAATGTAAATACAATAAGCTCAATGGTTGTGTGTGTAAGCAATGAGAAAAAACAAATCAAATCAACTAAACTCAAATATAAAATCTAGCTTAAGAACAATGATAATCAAACAAGTATATAAATGTAAAGCTAGAGTTTGAGTTTAGAAAACTTCTCAATTGATAACAAGAGATGGAGGGAGGATAGTTGGAAGCTCAAACTTCAATAGATAATCTCCTCAAGCTCTTGTGGAATTGATTCACAAAACCGAAACACTCAAATGCTTAAAAGCTTCTTAAAACAAACTTAAACAAACACTAAACAAGTTTAAACCCTTGTTAAACTATTTTAAAACATTCTCTTAAATTGTTGAAATCTGAGATCAAAGGAGTTTTTATAGCCTCCCAAAGACCTCAGCCAAAACCCAAAACAAATGACAAAAAGCCCAGCCAACGGTAACAAAAATAGCCGTTGGAAAAGTCTGACAGAGCGGCGGTCGATCGGAAATTCTCGCGGTCGACCGCGATCTAGGTTCCAAACGGAGAAAACGCACAGAGAGTTCGTCGGTCGACCGGTGGAAATATCGGTCGACCGGCGGTACTGTAGCAGGTATATCCGATTTTATAAAATCAGTTAAAAATAGTAAAACAGCTCCAAAAATTATGAAATTTTGAGGGAAGGTTTTAGACATGTATAAAAATATGTTAGAGAAATAATTTCTGAAAAAGCATTTTCCAGTCGAGATAAATAAATGTTTGAACACAGAAATACAGTTTCTGAAAATCTGCTGTAATACACGATTTTGTAAAATCAATTAGGCACAGTAAATCAACTCCAAAAATAGTAAAATTTTGAGAGAAGTTTCTAAACATATAGATAAACATGTCAAAGAAAGAATTTCTTGAATATAACTTCCCATTTATGAAAACTCATCGGTTTTGTAAAAACATGCACGAACATGCACGAATGAAATTTGTAAATTCCATTAAACATAACAAATCAATTCCAAACTTGATGAAACTTTTCAAAATATTTATAAACATGAAAACAAACATGTTACAAAAATAATTTTTCAATTTTCATTTCTCAATTGTGAAAACTCATTATTTTGTAAAAACATGCATGAATATGAATTTGTTAAGAACATGTTTTTGACAAAAAGAGTTTAAACGCATATTGAAACTTTATGAAATGTCTTCATAAACATTATAACATATGAATATAAAGTAAACATGGTCAATAAAACAATATCACAAAGTTTTCTCAAAATAGCTCATTTTGTGAGAAAATCCAATGTTGTGTGTGTATATGATATTGAGCTTAGAGTATTAAACACACATAATATAAACCTATACTAAATATACCCAAGCTTGATGAAGGTCTTCAATGATCATGACTTAGTAAACTTTGCGGAAGAAGCTTAAACTTGATCTTTAACTTTGAATTGCATAAGCTTCACCGACATTCTGCCAACCTCCTTTTGATATGATCGTGAATGCTCGATTCCATCCATCCTCCAACTCGTTGTTTGCCTAGAATAAATACGAAAATACAAACACTAGACAAACAACATTAGTTATAAATTGTTTGTAAATCATCATCAAAACAAGAAGGCCAACACACAACTCCCTCAAGAACCTCATCGGTTCCTAACCTTCCTCTTCCCCACTCAAGCTCACTAGCTGACTTGATCGTCGGAGGAACCACAGGGGAACCGGTTCCTGTTCTCTTACAAATTCTTTGCTTGTGTAGCATGATCGGTAACCCTAGTTAAAGAACCAGACATAAAGTCGGAGAAAGAGGCGGCCCTAGTTCATCAATCTCCTCTATCTTATCCCGACGAGGGCCCAAGAGAAATCGATCTCGCCTCGAATCCAAACTAGCTGGCTGTGTGATCTTAGTCATTAACACATAAACATCGACCAATATATTGCTATATCGGCCAATATATGGGGTTAAAGACTTTATCTCGGTAATATTTTATATTATTTTCTTTTGTTTGTTGATTTTTTTGATATCGACCATTATCGAAAACAAGCCGATATATCTCTTTGAAGATATCGAGAAAACATGACATTTTTCATTTGATTGTGGTCTGGGGTTTGGATCGTGTTTGGAAAATAAAATCGGAACCCGCAAAACCCATAAAGGCCACAATTCTTCCCCCAAATCTCTTCACTCTAGGCTCTCCCAAATCTTAAGCATATATCTTGATGCAAATTATTATCTTTAAAATTTATTAATATGTTAGATTACATATTATAATATCATGTTATGTATGAATATTATCTCATATGACACCCAATATTACATACATATCCCTGATTTTTGCAACCCTATATCATAGACTTTAATTTTTAATATTTATTTAATGTTCAACACTTTGTAGTAGTCATTCAAAGACCTCTTCTAAAGTTTTCAAAGAGAAGTATATAATTTCAGAAAATAATTCAAAATCTTGAGACTTATTCAAAATATGATGTTTTAATTTTTCCACATCTCCTCTACTATATAAATATAAGCTAAGCATATGGCCTCATATTGTATGATGAATATTATTTATCAATGGGATCATACTATTGTTTGTGGATAACAAAGGTTTCAAATCTTTTGTAGGTTTAATTGAACTTAAATACCTTGTAGTTTACCAAAATTATATTTATATACCTCCACTTGTATCTTGCTACTTTTTTTTTCTTAATTTTAGATAACGTATCTTGATGCTCTTAATAAATCCTAATGTTTTCTAAAATTTAATGTTTGTATCTTCTGTCTTGTTACCTAAATATAAGAATGCTCTTTGTAATTTTCCTATATGAGTTTCATGGTATAGTTTTAGGACAATTCTATGTTTTCTACTCTTATCATAAATACTTTATTGACATGCAATTATCTATTAAATATATTATTATACATTACTAATAATTAATATGATGTAGAGTTTTATAATAACGTTGGAAGTTTTAGGGACCAAATTATGCAAACTTAAAGTGATATATAATATAATTAATTAACAATAATAATTAACTTAGCTTAGTTAGTATTAGAATGTAATAGCAAAGGAGAATAGCAGTAATATAGTCATTGGAAAGTTTTTCCACAACTCCCTCTTTTAAAGAGAGTGATATGATATGATACAAGAGATTTCACACATATTTGACCACGGGAAAATCGTGTATATATTAACCTAGCAAGCTAAATTACATACTTCCTGAAGGACTCACAAAATTTGTGGTAGGGCACTTGCTCTATCATAATAAACCCTGGCTCTGCCCACGAGAGTTATAGTACACACTACACACAAAAATGTAGGGTCATTCATCACAGAATTGCAATGTGCAATCATGAGTTTCTACAGACTCAATAATTTTTGTGTCTTGTAGTACAGCTCTTGTAGTTTAGTTCATATATTCATAACTTTATACACGAACAGTTCATATAAATTTACCTTTTCTAAGTGCAAGAACTGATGATAAGATACATTCATATGTTAGGTAGTTCATATCCACCGTTAAGTTTCATCAAATGTGGATGCCGAGTTGAATGTCAGAATACCATCCATATGCCTAACTTTTTTCCCCCTCAGAAAAAGTAATACAAATACCATAATATTAATAATTTTCTATATACCCACCCATCGAGAACAATTCTCTTAATCATGACATTCTTGCAGTTAAACTATGTATATCAAATGGCATATAGACATGATAAACTATAGTTTCTCCTAAAATTGTGACAGAGCAAATCTCTTTTCTTGAACAGGTTTTAGACAAGCACAGAAGCAAGAAATCAAGATGGATCAGAACAAAAGTAGTCGTAGACGATCACATCGTAATCCCAAGCCTGAACATTTCATCAGAAAGAACTCCAGACCAAATTGTTGAAGACTACATATCATCCCTCTCTACAAGTTCCCTCCCCTTAACCCGCCCTTTATGGGACCTCCACATCATCAACATTCCCACCTCAAAATCCGAAGCCGTATCTATTCTTCGAATGCATCACTCTCTTGGTGATGGTATCTCTCTAATGTCGCTGTTACTTGCTGGTACTCGAAAAATATCTGATCCTGATTCAGCTCCATCACTTCCTCTGTCGAGATCAAGAAAGGCAAAATCTTTTGATCGTGGTGGTATGTTATGGCGGCTGATGGTGTGGATTTGGTTGGTTTTGGCGCATTTTTGGAATACAGTGATTGATGCAGTGATGTTAGGAGCTAGTTGTGTGTTTTTGAGGGATACTGAAACACCGATAAAGGGGGTGGAGGGATTTGAGTTTCGTCGGAAGCGGTTCGTTAGTACAACGTTGAGCCTGGAGGATGCCGAGGTTGTTAAGAATGCTTTTGGATGTGTAAGTTCTTGTTTACTTCTGTCGCTTTAGTAAGTTTTACCTAGCACCATGCTTTTGGATGTGTAAGTTCTTGTTCACCATGTTAATGCCTTTTCTTTTCACTAAGTCAAATGTTATACTGGGTAAACAAGTAGTGTTAAAAACAGGGTTTTCTCCTCTAAATATGGGACATGGTAATATGCTTTGTATGTGTCCATATCCATGTTCCCATATATATCCTAGTATTTTAACTTTTCCGTGTTTTATCACTATAGGATATTCAAATATCTGTCATGTAATTCTGTTGATTATGTTACATATTTGAAGAAGTATGATCTTAGAAACATGATTTATTTCATGTAGAGTCGACATAGTGTTATCGACATCAAAAAAGTTTATTTTGATGTGATTCTGGTGTGAAACTCGCACCGCATAAGTTGTTGATGTAATATTAAATTTTACCCCTCCTCGCATTACTACTTCGTTTCATATCCAATTCCACTTACATTGCTTATTTGTCCGGACCACGTTAACTATAAGCTTTTATACCCTTTTTCATTTTTTTATAACTTCTATTACTCTCTTACATTGCGAGGTTTTGATCTTTGATGATCTATCATGTGACCCTCCATTATTTTTTTTCTTATTTAATGTTGAAAATGAATTAAGCATATCTGAAACCAGTTTATATTGTTTCCTGGGCATTTACCAATTACGTAACATTAATGCTGACAGAAAACTTTGAAACAGGGGGAAAAAAGCTTGTAGCCCTAGACTCTTCTATTTCTCCCTCTTATATTGCCTTTTTTTATTGACTTATATTGCTAATATTTCAAATTAATCGTAGACCATAAATGACGTTATGCTGGGAATAACATCGGCTGGGCTTTCTCGTTATCTCAGTACGAGATACAATGATACTTCCAATGAGAAAAAGAATGCGGGGAGCCTCCCAGCAAATATCAGACTCAGAACAACTCTCATGGTGAACATTAGGGCGCCAGCAGGGATCGATGTAAACAATTCAATTAGTTTCTCATTTTTCTTTCTACTATTTTTGAACGTTGAGTTTTTTAACTAATTTTTTAAATTAATGGAATATATAGGAAATGACCAAAATGATTGAAGGTGATAATAGCTGCACAACGTGGGGGAATTGGCTGGGCTACATGATTGTTCCAATCCCCATTATGATTTGCAAAGACCCCCTGGATTATATCCGAAAGGGAATAGAGATTGCCCAAAGGAAGAGGACATCATTGGAGGCAATTTTCACTTACATAACTGGTTGTCTAATAATCAAAATTTTGGGAATCAAGGTTTGCATTTCTATTTAATCTCTTCTGTCATTTACTAAAACCCCATGTTTTGTAATTTAGTATATTAGGAAGTTAAGGAGAAAATACTTGATGAATTGGTATTCTTTATTCTTATATTTACTTAGAAACTAATATTTTAGACCATGTTAAGCAGCTTCAGCCAATAACTCTACTCTACTCTAGGAATTTCAAAGACATATATACATCATTTATGAATTGAATTCACATCAATTTCTTTCCTATGCGGTGTGTGTGTGTGTGTGTGTGTGTGTGTGTGTGTGTGTGTGTGTGTGTGTGTGTGTGTGTGTGTGTGTGTGTGTGTGTGTGTGTGTGTGTGTGTGTGTGTGTGTGTGTGTGTGTGTGTGTGTGTGTGTGTGTGTGTGTGTGTGTGTGTGTGTGTGTGTGTGTGTGTGTGTGTGTGTGTGTGTGTGTGTGTGTGTGTGTGTGTGTGTGTGTGTGTGTGTGTGTGTGTGTGTGTGTGTGTGTGTGTGTGTGTGTGTGTATATATATATATATATATGTGTGTGTGTGTGTGTGTGTGTGTGTGTGTGTGTGTGTGTGTGTATATATATATATATGTATAAGTTTTTTTTAATATGTTTTGATAACATGTTATTAGGATTTCTAATCTATTTTGGTAACATGATTCTTAATTTGTTTTGGTAATATGTTATTAGGATTCCTAATTTGTTTTGTTTTTGGTTTTAGGATTCCTAGTCTGTTTTGATTTTAGGTTTTCTATATATATGGAACGTTTTAGAAGAGATTAGAATCATCAAAAAGAGGAGAGTTGTGATCATAGATTAGAGTGACTTTTGATCATTGTGAGGGGGAGATATTGTGAGCAAGTTGAGAGCTTTGGTTGAGGGTTAGTTTGTGAGTTTTTGTGAGATTGTAACCCTTTGTATTCTCCTTGATTTAGTGGAATCTCTCCATCCTCTCCCCGTAGACGTAGACAAATTGCCGAACCACGTATATCTCTGTGTTTGTGGTTGATCTGTCGTATTTCAGTTTTGGATTGTGCTCGTGTGTGATTGGTTATTCTTCTTCCGTGCTTACGACTTGTTTGGTGAGCGAGCACGCTTCCGCATAGGCGCGCGACAATTGGTATCAGAGCACAACATCCTCTTCTTCTCATCTTTCCTCATTTCCATCTAGAACAAAACTAAGGATTAGAACAAAGTAAAATAGAGAGATTTTTAATTTATCAAAATACAAAAGAAATTTTCATCTAATATGTTATGATTTTATAAAATAGAAATTATCTTAGGAAGAAGCGATCTTTGGAATGGTAAAGTGTTGGATGCTTTGTTCATGAAAAGGCAATTTTGCCTTTGTGAATAGTCCCACATTGGAAAATGAGATGAATAGTATTGGGTATATAATGGTTCTCTCCTTATTGGGCTTTGAATAGTGTTTTGGGTTTTGTGGGCTTTGCATATCTATCTCACAGACGCGTGCGCACACGCACGCCACGCCCCGCACGCGCGCGCGTGCGCGCGTGCCACACCGTATCGCACACGCACACATTTTTGCTTCTCAAGCTTTTATTTTTGCACGTTTTACACGTTTTGTAACGGCTGCATGCGGTAACTGAAGCAAGATTTGTGCGTAACGGTCCCTTGGATTCAGCGGGGGTTACACTTCTCCTCACCTATATAAGCAGGCTTGGAGCTCATTCAGAGGTACACCAACGAAGAGAAGAACTTCTTCTTTCTCTACTCTCATTTCTCCAAGAATATTTTGGCTACATATTTACATTTATATTTTGGGCAACCGTTTTTCGTCTGAGCATAAGCTCTGTGACTCACGCCCGAGTGCAGAGGCCGGCCGATTCTGGGGGTTTTTACCGCTAGGGGAGAGGGGACAGATTGCGCCAGGGCGATAGGCGGGTCCTCAATCTTCTAGGGTAGTGACATCACGACTGCTCCCGATCAGGCCTGAATTTTCTAACTCTTTAATTTGAATTTTTTATTATTATATTCCTGTTTTGACAGCAATCTAGAAGATTGACAAAAATTTCTTGCTGTTAATTTAAATTAAAAAAAAATGTTCATCGGGATTACTGTTCACCCGAATCTTCATATATTACTTGTTGTATTAGTTAATTGTTTTAATTTATTGCATCTAAATTAGTTAAAAAAGAAAAAAAAATTCTGCTTCTGTACTCAATTTCTGCATTTGTCACTTTTCATATATATATAGTAAAGAAACAAAAAATCTTTAAGTGAACCGGTTCAAGTTTTCTTGGATTAGTTGGTGTCTAAGGCAATGTTTAAGGGTTGCGTAAAGCGCTCTGTAAGAAACGAGGTACTTAATAGATCTTTGATCAACCTCTAGTACTATCCTTACCTGGCTAAACTACCCGAGTAAAACTTTAATTTTTTCACTTTTAGAGTTTTTAGTTAAGAGCAGGTTTAATTAAGTTTCTGGTCTAGTAGTATTGACAAAATCCTTTATTTGATCAGATTACATCTACCTAGACTAGTAAACTCAAATTGGACTTATGGCAATTCCTGATCATTCAAAAAGTAGACTAGTAAACTCAAATTGGACTTATGGCAATTCCTGATCATTCAAAAAGTGTCAAACCTAAGAAGTTCACCGGTGTCAACTATAAACGGTGGGCTAATCAGATAAAATACTGGCTCACTATCTTAGGTCTTTTATCTGCTATTAACACTCCTGAGTCTTCTACTAGTGGTTCTCAACCTTTGACTCCTGATCCTGCACAGCCTGCTCCTTCCATTTCTGGTTCTGGTGCTAGCTCCTTTTCTAGCTCTATAAAACCAGAAGAAATCAACTATCATTGTTGTCATAGGATTCTTAGTGCACTTGCGGACAACCTTTATGACATATACTATGAGTTCAAAAGTGCAAAAGACCTATGGAATGCTCTTGAAGCAGAATATGGCTATGATGATGCTGGAATTCTGCGTTTCACCTCCTCCTCCTTCAATAAGTTCATGATGGTTGATGACAAGCCCATTAATGAACAAATTCATGAATTCCTAGATTTTCTCCGTCATCTCCAATCAAAAGGAAACACTTTTACTGACGATTATAAAGTTTCCTGTTTGATTGATAAACTTCCTCCCTTCTGATCTAGATTTGCTGGAGATCTTCGACACAAGTAAGGAGATCTAACCTTAACTGAAGCCCTCAAGGCTATTCGTATTGAAGACCAGCATAGACAAAATTCCAACACCAAGAATGAAACAAAAGCTAAAGTAAACTTGGTAGAGGATAAGCCTAAATCTAAGAATTTCAAACCCAAAGGTAAGAAATTCAAGAAAAATCAACAATCTTTCAACAAATCTTTAAATCTAGACCAGGATAGGCAAAATTCCAACACCAAGAATGAAACAAAAGCTAAAGTAAACTTGGTAGAGGATAAGCCTAAATCTAAGAATTTCAAACCTAAAGGTAAGAAATTCAAGAAAAATCAACAATCTTTCAACAAAATTTTCAACAAATCTTCCTTCAAACCAAATCCTAATTCTTCCAGCCATAAGTCTGATGGAAAGTTCTGCTTTGTCTGTGGTAGAACCAACCACATGGCTCCCAACTGTTTCTTTTGGAAGAAGGAACCGGCTAAACCTATTCCTAAAGGAAATGGATCCAACAAAGTTAATATGATTGAAATGAATCCAACCTCTTTCAGGTTAGCCTCTTCATCTCATCTTATAAATTCTATAACTTCTTCCACTGATTGGTATTTGGATTCCGGAGTAAATATCCACATCTGTAATGATCGCTCTTGGTTTTTATATTATCAGGAATCAAGTGGAGGAAGCATAAGCTTAGCAGATGACTCCACTAAATCAAAAATAGGAAGTGGACGTATAGAGTTCACCATGACTTCTGGGAAAGCTCTTCATCTGCAAGGCGTTTATCATGTTCCTTCTCTCCGCCGCAATCTGATTAGTGAATCTCTTCTTCTTAGAGATGGTTATAGGATTGTAAAAGAATCCAACAAATTTGTGATTACAAAGAGTAATGTTTTCATAGGAAAATGTTTTATCTGCAATGGCCTTTTCAAACTCAATGTAATCAATTCCAGTTCTAATAAAATTTCTGAGTCTTCTGTTATACAAATTGTTGAATCTTGTGATGTCTGGCATGGATGACTTGGACATGTCAATTTTCAAACCTTACAGAGAATGAGTAAATTAAACCTTATTCCCAAATCTTCTCATGATACCTCATCTAAGTGTGAAATCTGTGTTCAAGGGAAACACACTAAAAAATCCTTCAAGTCTATAACTAGAAACTCCGAACCCCTTGAATTAATTCATAGTGATGTGTGTGACTCAAACCGAGTTCTCACTCGAGGGGGTAGGAGGTATTTTGTGACTTTTATAGACGATCACTCCAGATATTGTTACACCTATCTTCTCAAAACTAAAGATGAAGTCTTAGATAGGTTTAAGGTGTACAAAGCTGAATCTGAGAACCAACTTGACAGGAAGATCAAGATTCTAAGATCTGATCGTGGGGGGGAGTATACCTCAAATCATATGACTGAATATTACCAAGAACACGGTATTATTCATGAGGTTACTGCTCTCTATACACCACAGTCTAACGGGGTAGTTGAACGAAAGAATAGAACCCTAATGGACATGGTGAACTGTATGTTACTCAGTTCAGGAGCACCTGAAAATCTCTGGGGTGAAGCTCTTCTTTCTGCTTGCTTCATTCTTAATAGGATTCCCCAGAAAAATTCTGATACAACTCCTTATGAATATTGGAAGGGGAGATCTCCTAATCTGAATTTCTTCCGGGTTTGGGGTTACTTGGCTAAAGTAGCTATTCCCGAATCTAAGAAGAGAAAAATTGGTTCTAAGACTATAGATGCTGCTTTTATTGGATATGCACTAGATAGTAATGTTAACAGATTTCTAGTCATCAACTCTGAAATCAGTGACATATCCAATAATACCATCATTGAAGAAAGAGATGCAGTCTACTTTGAAAACATCTTTCCTTTCAAATCTAAAATCTCAGAAAATCTCAGATCATCCATTCCTTCTAATCTACCATCCTCCAGTTCTTCTCAACCTCTTGATATTGAACCTCGAAGAAGCAAAAGAGGTAGAATCGAAAAGGATTTTGGAGAAGACTTCCTTACCTTTCTTGTTGAAGGTGATCCAAGCTCATTCCAAGAAGCAATGGATTCACCTGAATCTCCTTTCTGGAAAGAAGCCATTGATAATGAAATTAAATCTATCATGGAAAACCATACTTGGATACTCACCGACTTACCTCCAGGTTGTAAACCTATTGGTTGTAAGTGGATATTCAAGAAGAAACTCAGAGCTGATGGTTCCATAGATAAATTTAAAGCTAGATTAGTAGCTAAAGGCTTTACTCAAAAGGGCATTGATTATTTTGATACCTATTCTCCTGTAGCCCGAATCTCAACTATCCGAGTATTATTAGCCTTTTCTGCTATCCATAAGCTAATCATACATCAGATGGATGTCAAGACTGCTTTCCTGAATGGTGATTTAGATGAAGAGATCTATATGCACCAACCTGAAGGCCCCATTGCCAAGGATCAGGAAAACAAAGTCTGTAAGATTGTTAAATCTTTGTATGGTCTTAAACAAGCTCCTAAACAATGGCACCAGAAATTTGACAACGTCATTGCATAATATGGCTTCACTGTGAATGAACACGATAAATGTGTCTATTCTAAAGTGATAAACAATGACTATGTCATTATCTATCTCTATGTTGATGATATCCTTATCTTTGGAACAACACTTGAATTAATTTCAAAGGTTAAGGATTATCTTTCCAAACACTTTATTATGAAAGACTTAGGTCTTGCAGACATGATACTTGGAATGAAAATCTCTAGAGACACTAGAGGAATATCTTTGAGTCTTTCCCATAGCATTGAGAAAATACTAATAAAATTCAACTTTCATAACTCTAAACTTGTTTCCACTCCTTATGATTATTCTATATCCTTGAAGAAGAATGAAGGTGATCCTGTCTCCCAGCTAAGGTATTCTCAGCTGATTGGATCTCTTCTTTACATATCCAACCGGACCAGACCCGATATAGCATATGCTGTAGGGAGACTGAGCCGGTATACTAGCAACCCTAGCAAAGATCATTGGACTTCCTTAGAAAGAGTATTCAAATATCTAAAGGGCACAATTGACTATTGCTTGACTTACATAGGTTACCCTGATGCTATAGAAGGGTATAGTGACGCCAACTGGGTCACGGATTCGAACAGTATAAAATCTACATCTGGATATATATTTCTTTTTGGTGGTGCAGCTGTATCCTGAAAATCTTGTAAGCAAACTGTAATTGCCAGGAGCACCATGAAGTCTGAATTGATTGCTCTTGATACTACTTGCACAGAAGTCGAATGGTTAAAAGATCTTCTCTCTGAACTTCCTTTGGTCCCTAAACCCTCTCCTCCTATTTCCATTCACTCTGATTCTAGATCTACCATAGAGCTTCTAAAGCAAGTACATGTAAATAAAAAACATAACAAACATATTCAAATAAGATATAAGTCTGTACAACGCCTATTAGGCAAAGTTGTGATCTTGGACTTTGTAAAGTCTGAGAAAAATCTTGCTGACCCTTTGACTAAGGGATTATCCAGGAGTGTGGTTCTGGATTCATCGAGGGAGATGGGGTTAAGCCCATAAATGAGGTCACTAACAGCGGCAACCCAACCATTATTTGGAGACGTAGTCCCAATGTCGGTTCAATGTGGTAGAAACAAGTTGGACAAGTGACTCTCATGTGGAGCATCGACCTAGATATATTTAAATATCATTATGTAGCATTTGCTACTACCCCTTCTCTATGATGACGATGCTCTTATGATACAGCTAGTTAGGCTGAGTTTTACTCTTAATAAGTCCAACGCGTGTATTGTGGGGGGTATTAAATAAACAGCTGTAGTACCCTTTGAGGACTTACCTTGCCCAACCTATATTTATTTTGTGATTTATTTATTGATTTATTATTTTTGAATTTTCAGTCAATATTGTCTTTTGGGGGGGACTGTTGGATGCTTTGTTCATGAAAAGGTAATTTTACCTTTGTGAATAGTCCCACATTGAAAAATGAGATGAATATATTGGGTATATAATGGTTCTCTCCTTATTGGGCTTTGAATAGTATTTTGGGTTTTGTGGGCTTTGCATATCTATCTCACACGTGCGCGCGCGCCCGCACGCCACGCCTCGCCCGCACGCGCGCGCCACGCCACGCCGCACACGCACACATTTTTTCTTCTCAAGCTTTTATTTTTGCACGTTTTACACGTTTTGTAACGGCTGCATGCGGTAACTGGAGCAAGATTTGTGCGTAACGGTCCCTTGGATTCAGCGGGGGTTACACTTCTCCTCACCTATATAAGCAGGCTTGGAGCTCATTCAGAGGTACACCAACGAAGAGAAGAACAACTTCTAAGCTCTCTTCTTTCTTTACTCTCATTTCTCCAAGAATATTTTGGCTACATATTTACATTTATATTTTGGGCAACCGTTTTTCGTCTGAGCATAAGCTCTGTGACTTACGCCCGAGTGCAGAGGCCGGCCGATTCCGGAGGTTTTTACCGCTAGGGGAGAGGGGATAGATTGCGCCAGGGCGATAGGCGGGTCCTCAATCTTCTAGGGCAGTGACATCACGACTGCTCCCGATCAGGCCTGAATTTTCTAACTCTTTAATTTGGATTTTTTATTATTATATTCTTGTTTTGACAGCATAAAGTACAAAAATATCCACATAGAAGCTATCAAATATGCAATCATCAAATAAATTAGGATTTATGAAAAAAAATAAAGAGATAGAAAAAAACTCTTATAATTTTATAAATAAAAATTTTTAAAAATCACATCTCTTTGATCCATAAAATTAAACCTAAAAAGTTGTTCAGGTTATGCAAGAAAGGAGAAAAGAAGAGGACCATAACTGTTTGATGAATGATGCCACAATTATCTGGAATCTCATGTAATCATTCCTATATATTAACTAATCCGATATACTGCAACTAGTTTTTCTTATTGCATTTTCTCTACTTTTTTTATTATTGTTTCATCTACAATGTAACAAAGAATTAGAATAAAAATGCTACAATATGGAAAAAATATGTGAAATTAAAAAAGACGAAAAGTTACTTTTATCTCACTTACTTGAATATTAATACACTCAAAATTTAAATATAAAATACTTAAGATGGAGCCAAAATATTGCTTAGAAATCTGTATTGAAAAGATTCTAAAAATAAATAAAATGACAAATATAATTAAGAGTTATGAAATTAGAAATAATTTATATCACGATCTTTCGTAGCCTCAATCAACTTACTCTAGTTTTTTTTGTTATTTGTTCATTTGTCACAAAATAAAGTATTAAAAAATAAAATTCATAAATTAAATAATTTTTTATTCGTGATTAAAAAATCACATTAGATACAGCTGGGTATCTTTTTTTTTAATTAACGAAGGCATTTATCCTACAATTGAATACCTTCATTAAATGAAAAATGCAAACATTGTGATATAAGTGGATTTAAATATTAATCATAATTAAAATTAAAATATAAAATAAATAAAACCAAAAGCCAAACTCAACCGAAACCCTAAGGCCTAACCATAACCACGACCATAAACAGAAACATGAAACTTTATGAAAATTGATAAAATAAAAAATTATAAAAATTAATATAATAAGAACATTACAATACAAAAAACTATGAAAAAATACGGATAAGAACATTACAACATAATGAAGAATGAGAAACAACCAAAAAGAAAAGATATAAAAAACAAAAGATTAAAATGCATGAATTGAAATATAAATAAATGCATGGTGATTTAAAGGAATTGAAAGAACAAACATAAGCAAAATTTAAACGGCTTCTCAATCCTTAAAAAATAAAAAAATAGAATAAAGTAATTAAGAAAATCTTATTAGAATGCTAAGAGAATTATTATCAATATTTTTACCATTTTAGACTATGAAATGCTATCGTGAGCTTCTCTGCCTTGTTAGGATTATTAGAAAGTTGAATCTTTTTTTTTATGTGTGGGTATAGATCGAATAGAAAGAAGAGAGAAAGATATTTAGGGTTTATGAAAGAGGAATATTTATATTTATTTGATTGGAGCCTAAGTTTGTTTAGAATATCTTTTTTGCATATAAAAGGATATATTGTGATCTTTTGAGTTATTATTTTTAACCAAAATTATAGCTAATCCGAAAACATTTGTGCTATTTGAATAAAATCTATTTCATATCCTTCTCCAGTTCCCTTTACCTAATTATTCTTGCTTTTTATTACAAAATCTACAAATTGTTGTGCATGATTTGAGGAATGGTATTGTTAAATTAACTAAATTTAAAATATGACATGTTCAATTTTTCATATTCGTTTACTTAATTATGGTTAATTTTATTATAAAATCTAAATTTTATTTTGTATAAATTAGGGAACAATATTAACTCAAATAAATTTTAAAAATGTATCTTGTATTCTTTTGCATATTTGTTAACTTAATTATGGTTATTTTTTATTATAAAATCTAAAATTTATTATGCATCATTTAAGAAGCACTGTTAAATCAAATAAAATTTAAAAATATGCCATGTATTTTTTTTTTGCATATTTGTTTACTTAATTATGCTTAGTTTTGATACAAAAGTTTAAAATTTATTGCGCATGATTTAAGGAATGGTATTAAATCAAATAAAATTTAAAAATATGCCATGTATTTTTTTTTGCATATTTGTTTACTTAATTATGCTTAGTTTTGATACAAAAGTTTAAAATTTATTGTGCATGATTTAAGGAATGGTATTAAATCAAATAAAATTTAAAAATATGCGATGCATTTTTTTGCATATTTGTTTGCTTAAGGGGGTGTTTGGCAATCTGAAAGTGAATTTAAAATATGTAAGTTACTTTTTTTTGCAAATGACTTTTACATCCATGTCAGCACGCAAGTGAAATACATTGTTTGTTTGAAAAATTAAATTATTATCGAAAGTACAATGTGAAGATGACGTGGCAAAATAAGATTAATTAGAAAATATAATTAAAATTATTTAATTAAATTAGTTACCTTTTTGTTACTTTCATGTGACTTCACCATTTTTTTAGGGGAAGTCAAAATTGCATTAAATCTTATGTGGCAACTTTCTTACATCTCACTTTCATAACCACTTACATGAAAACAAACACCTTAATTGTTAAATGAAAGTAACTTTATCACTTTCATCTTTCACTTGCATGCAAACAAACACCCCCTAATTATGAGTAGTTTTGATACAAAAGTTTAAATTTTATCGTGCATGATTTAAGGAACAATATTAAATCAATTAAAATTTAAAATATTCCATATATTCTTTTTGCATATTTGTTTACTAAATTATGTTTAGATTTTATTATAAAATTTAAGATTTAGAAAAATTATTAAAAAATGAAAGAAAATAAAATGTCACATATCATTTTCTCATGTGCTTAGGTATCAGCGAGCAGTTAGATGAGAATGCTACATGTCAGAAAAATTTGTGAAGGAAAACATTTGAATTGTCATGATGCGGAGAGTTTAAAGTTATTTGGTTTTTCTCTAAAGTATACCTTGATATAGGAAGAAAGAAAATAAAATGTAACATGTCATTTTTTTTGTGTGTTTAGATTTTAGTGAGTTATTAGATAAGGATGTTGCACGTATAAAAAATATGCGGAGGAAAAAACGATGACGTGTCGCGACTTATATAGAGTTCGAAGTCATTTGGTTTTGCTTTAAAGTATATCCTAGTATAAGATTGGTTAACCTATCTAGTAAGATTTATAGTTTCTTGTTTTATGTTTGTGGAGAAATATTACTAGTTTGTTTATAAATACTAATTGAGATACACGTGTAATGCACGTGGTTGAATATCATGATTATTTAAATTAATAAAAATAGAGTAAAAATAAAAAACAAAGTTTTTTGTGGGACTGATCATCAACTCAATAATCTCGCTCTTAAATAAAATATTATCATTGTTTCCTTCAACCGATACTGTGGCTACGTGGTCTACTATTTGTGAGTTATAAACACATTAATTTAGTACAACATCTCTATTTATTAGTATCTTAAAGTCTTCAAAAGATGGGTGATCATTCAATTCGCAAAAGAATTTTGCATATGGATTTACTTGCAATATGTCCATTAAACTTTTAGTTGTGGTTTGACTCATATTCATGTTAACTTTTAGTTAATGTTTCACTCATATTTATATTAACTAATATTCACATTCAATTTTATAGTTCATTCTCTGTATCATAGAAGTAAAACTGAAAGTATGAAGAATTATTTTCTTACGAAATTAGAACAGAGAGATTATGATATATTTCGTCATGTGCTCTAAATATAAAAAATTCTTTTTTCTTTGATGCAAACCCCCTATCAAATCTTACCCCAAACGATGTGAATGAAAAATGCTATTATAACTCACTTACCTAGGACAATTATATTGTATATAAGATACACAATTCATCTAGAATATCCATATCTCCTAAGTAGATTTTACTGTTATGAGAGCAACATGTTAGAGGCTTGTATTTAAACTTTTTAATTTGGCTCTATAAAAGACACAAGAATTTAGAGTACATAGCTTATATATCGTAAAGAGCATATCAATTCATGAAGAATTTTTTCTAATAATGATATTATTACAATGATATTACTATTTAATATTAAATCAATTTTATTATATAAGATTATATGACTCTTTTTAATAATTAAATTATAAAGTATATATATGGAAATCTCGATGCTTATAGACAGTAGTTGGACTCCATAAAATAGGTTAACTTTATATTATAGTTTGATATTTGTAGTGCTATTGGCAATGCCATTACCTTTCCTCTTTATCTTATTATTCACACTTTTCTGATGTAAGTTCTCTTTTGCAAATCATTTAATTGGCTATATTTAATTTTTATAATATAAGAGGTTAGAATATTCTTTTATATTTAAAAAGTGTTAACATGATTTTCTTAAAAAATATATACACATAGTAACAATAATATATATTTTAGTGCAACTCAAACATTAGCTTGAAGCCATTTAGAGTGAGATCATTTCTATGCTAGAATGGTGATATAGTGATTACACAGTCTAAAAGTCAAAGAAGAAATTTCTATAAAGAAAAAGTAATTTAATATGTCAAATTAAGAACTAATTTAGAAAATATACATTGTCAGTGCAGATAGCTATAGAAAGTAAGGTATATATCTTCATAAAAATTTCATAGTGAGTGACCAACTACAATCAGAGGTTAGAAACTAAGGTATAATTATTATTTTAGTTACTAATTTGATACGCGTAACTATAGAATAAATCTTCAAAAAAAAAATAGAATTGAGATTGTATTAAGCTGTAGGTAAATAAATAAATGTTATTAGAGCTCCTCTTTATATTGAATTTAAAAGTAATAATTTAAATTATTAAGCATTAAATGTTAGCTCATGTGAGAAAGTAAAGTAATATATGGTCTATATACGTATATAGTCAATCAATCAAACGTATTAAAATTATAATGACCATAGTCAAAATTATATTGTGGGTTCACATTAAATATAATTTATAAAAAATAATACATTAAAGTCAAAATCTTTTTAACCACTACATAGATTATCTGAAATTTTTTACATATATAAACTATATTACCTAGGAATAGTGATGTCACACTTAACTATGGTCTAATAATCTTAAGAACGATTTATTCTTCAATATCATCATTAATTGACATATATGTGCATTACACTGAAAACACAATAAAAATTTAGAAAACTATAAAATAAATACCCTCAAAAGTTTTAAAAAGTGTGAAAAACACCCTAAAATTTATAATTTACAAATACACAAAACTATTAAACATTACATTAAAATCAAGGAATTATAAAAAAATTATTGAAAATTTTCAAACTTTGGAGGGGTAATTTGCAATGTACTAAACTTTAAGGGTATTTTTATAAATTTTAAATTTAATAGATTTTCAAATAGTTATTTTCTTTTCAAAAAATTATGGGTAATATTTACTATAAAAAGTTTTTCCTAAACCTATACTTTTAAAATGCGTATGATACTTTTTGTAAAATTTTAATTTTTAAGGGGCTGTTAGTAATTTTGCATATTCATTTTAGTGTCTATAGGTTAGAAATTATTATGGAGTTTTTTTATAAATTATGAATTTCAAGGACTTTTTGTAATTTTTTTAAACTTATAGGCATTTTCTACATATTGTAAATTGTTTATAGACTATTATTACTTCCTATATATGCTTTTAATTTACTAATGAATTTAAAATTTACAGGGTGTTTTTGATAATTTTTAATTTTAAAGGATTGTTTGTATTTTTTTAAACTTTAAGGGTGTTTTCTATAAATTATAAATTATATATGGGATATTTATAATTCTTATATTTTAATGTACTGTTAGGTCAGAAATTATCAGGATTTTTATAAATTTTACAATTTTGAGGGTATTATTTTACAATTTGTAAAAAGTTCAGAGTGTGTATTGTAAATTCTATAAATTTTTGGGGGACGTTTGTGTTATTTGTAGGTTTTTAGTATGTTTATAAGTTTGACATTTTCAAGGTGTTTTTATAAATTATAATTTTTTAGGAGTGTTTTTGTAATTTTTAAACTTATAAGATATTTTTTTTCCAAAGTTAAAAACTTTTAGTTTCTAGTTAGCATATATTTTTTAGATTTCTCACTGAATTGATATAAGTAAAATTTATAAATTTCAAGATGCTTTAATAAAATTTTGAATTTGTATGGGCGTTTTTGTAATTTAAAAAACTTGGAGAATATTTTTTACAAAGTCTAAAATTTTTTAGGTGCTGGCTTGCATATGTCTTTTAGATTTCTCTATGAACTAAATTAAGTAAATGATTTGAATTATATGAAACGTATCTATTTTATCCAATAACATGTTAACTCTCGTTATGAATAGAATTAATCATTTGGTTACCAATTCAAAGAAGATAAGATAATTAGAACATATTAGGATAACAATGTAATATTCAAAAAAACCTAAGGGTAATATTAACCATAGAAAGATTTTCCTAAACTCGTACTTTTAAAGGGAGTATGATATGATGAAGATTATTTCTTATCCCCTTTGAAGAATAACCCGTCAAAAGAGTAAATCCTCAATTTTAATCAGAGGTTAATTTTTTAAGTACTGTTAATAGCACATGGTCCCCTGTCGTGTCCATGTTTTGCAATTACCACCCTTTAGTTTCATTGGTACAGATGCCCCCCTAGTTTCATTAGTAGCTATCCAACAAGCCATAGAGTATCAAAAACAGAAGAAAAGAAAGAACAGAAACATTGTTCACGTCTTTACAGTGGTGGTATATGGAAAACAGATAAACCTGATGTAGGACGTTTAATCTGAGTTGGAGTCTATTTAGATTAGGAAATATAGATTATGAAATAAATTCAATTTTAGAGTCAAATTAGATTAGGAAACAAAATCAATTTTGATTTATAATTTGTTTCCTCTATTATAAGGAGTCTTTTTAGGATAGAATTTGACACTTTCTTATTTTTGTAATTCTAGTCTTACCAGGAGTCTTATTTGATACTTTCTGTTTTTATAATTCTAGTATTACTAGGAGTCTTATTTGTTTTACTATTTAATAAGAGTCATGTAACCCAAAGGAAGAATACTTTTTCATCAATAAAATTTTTACTTTTAATATTTTCTTCGTGGATTTGAAGTTCTTCGTGGATTTGAAGATCGTTCTTTGTGGATTCAGAGAATACCCTTGGTGGATTCCGAGGTTATCACTTCCGTGCTGCGTCAATTGGTATCAGAGACTTGTTCCTCCGATCCGATGACAGGTGATGAAGCCCCTATTCCTCGAACTGAGTTCGACGTGCTGAGGTCCGACGTAGATCAGCTGAAAACCAATGGTGATCAGATGAGGGCTGCCATAGAGCGACTTACGATGACGGTAGAGCGTCTGAACAAGGTAGGAGTTCAAAATCGCGTTGATGGTCGCCAACGACGTGATCCGACTCCATATGATAAATTCAACAGGGACAATGATCTTAAGTAAGATTTAGAGTTGGGAAGAACAGTGAAGAAGTAATAAAGAAAGAAGAACCACCTCCAGAGCACAATATCTTTCGTACGATATGTACCGTGATGCCGAAATTTGTAATATTATTATTGATAGTCACAGTGGAAGGAATCTTGTCTCTCGGCGTATGGTGAATAAGTTAGGTTTGAAGACAGAGAAACACATACCTCTCGTTAAGATCGACTGGATTCACAAGGGTAATGATGTGCAGAACGATGAAGTGTGTCGAGTATCTTTTTCTATCGGCCGAACTTATGTTGATGAGGTTTTGTGTGATGTTGTCGAGATGGGTACTTGTCATATGCTTTTAGGTAGGTTATGGCAATTCAATAATGGAGCTACCCATAGGAGCAGAGACAATGTTTATATCTTCAAGAAAGATGGACAACGAATTGTGCTCAAGCCTTTTACAGAAAAGGAGCCATCTAAGATAAAGACTATTGAGAAGAAGGAACTCTTCGTGACAAATAACGATGCTTTAACAGAAAACATGAAGCAATCTAAATAGGTCTGTGATTTGGTTGTAACTAAAAAAGAAGAATATTCCATCGGATCGGAGGAACAAGGCTCTGATACCAATTGACGCAGCGCAGAAGTGATAACCTCAGAATCCACCAAGGGTGTTCTCTGAATCCACAAAGAACGATCTTCGAATCCACGAAGAACTTCGAATCCACGAAGAAAATATTGAAAATAAAAATTTTATTGATGAAAAGTTATTCTTCCTTTGGGGTTACATGACTCTTCTTAAATAGAAAAACAAATAAGACTCCTAGTAAGACTAGAATTACAAAAATAGAAAGTATCAAATAAGACTCCTGGTAAGACTAGAATTACAAAAATAAGAAAGTATCAAATTCTATCCTAAAAAGACTCCTTATAATAGAGGAAACAAATCATAAATCAAAATTGATTTTGTTTCCTAATCTAATTTGACTCTAAAATTGAATTTATTTTCTAATCTATATTTCCTAATCTAAATAGACTCCAACTCAGATTAAACGTCCTACATCAGTCTCCCCTTGTTGAAAGAAGCTCGACCTCGAACTTATATTTGTTAGAATAGTAGCTTCGTTGATAAATAATTTTCTTCTCTTGCAATGATATGCATCCGCCTTATATTTACGGGTTGTTTGGTTCGTTTTTTAACTCGGTGGAAAAGTTTTACACCACCTCCACATCAGATTTTTCCTAACCACGTAGGATATAAGCTTTCCGTCAATTTTTTTTTCCATCTTTGGTTCGCTAGGGTTGAAGAAGGGAAACTCGGTAAAAATTGCCGTTCGTTTTTTAACTCGGTGGAAAAGTTTTACACCACCTCCACATCAGATTTTTCCTAACCACGTAGGATATAAGCTTTCCGTCAATTTTTTTTTCCATCTTTGGTTCGCTAGGGTTGAAGAAGGGAAACTCGGTAAAAATTGCCGCCACATCAGATTTTTTCTCTCCTCAAATACCTTCCTCAACCTTGTGAAATCGACGAAAACTGCAGCCACGTCGGCTTTTTGCCATATAAACAAAAGTTTTCCCTTTTTTCCATGCGAACCAAACACAAGAAAAATAAATACATTGGTTTCCCACCATTTTTTTTTGCATGAACCAAAGCGAAACAATCTAATTCTTGGAAAAGTTTGGAAAACTCAAAACTTATGTTTTTGTACATGGAAATGCATTTCCCTATATCTAGGAAACGAACCAAACAGCCCCTTAGCATTGATTTTCTCCATATGTTGTTTTGTCTCCTCTGCTAGGGCTTCTTCTGTATAAAACTCGTTTTCTAATCTTTCCCATGACATGTGTATGTAATTGGCAACATGCGACTCTGTAGTTGGCATGAAAAACTCTTCTAAATATATTCCCTGTTGCTTCCTATATTCTAGTGTCGGCGGTATCATCTCATTGTTGTTGAAATTATTGATGATCATTGCTTCCAAAAAAGAATTTTC
>NC_033798.1:86297394-86297632 GCF_001876935.1 Asparagus officinalis
AGTCATATAACCCCAAAGGAGAATAACTTTTCATCAATAAAATTTCTCTTTTTTAATATTTTCTTCGTGGATTCGAAGTTCTTCGTGGATTCGAAGATCGTTCTTTGTGGATTCAGAGAACACCCTTAATGGATTCCGATGTTACTACTTCCACGCTGCGTCAATTGGTATCAGAGCCTTGTTCCTCCGATCCGATGGCAGGTGATGAAGCCCATATTTCTCGAACTGAGTTCGACGT
>NC_033798.1:86297711-86306025 GCF_001876935.1 Asparagus officinalis
GTTGATGGTCGCCAACGACGTGATCCGACTCCATATGATAAATTCAACAGGGACAATGATCTTAAGCAAGACATTAGAGTTGGGAAGAATAGTGAAGAAGTAATAAAGAAAGAAGAACCACCTCCAGAGCACAATATCTTTCGTACGATATGTACCGTGATGCCGAAATTTGTAATATTATTATTGATAGTCACAGTGGAAGGAATCTTGTCTCTCGGCGTATGGTGAATAAGTTAGGTTTGAAGACAGAGAAACACATACCTCTCGTTAAGATCGACTGGATTCACAAGGGTAATGATGTGCAGAACGATGAAGTGTGTCGAGTATCTTTTTCTATCGGTCGAACTTATGTTGATGAGGTTTTGTGTGATGTTGTCGAGATGGATACTTGTCATATGCTTTTAGGTAGGCCATGGCAATTCAATAATGGAGCTACCCATAAGAGCAGAGACAATGTTTATATCTTCAAGAAAGATGGACGACAAATTGTGCTCAAGCCTCTTACAGAAAAGGAGTCATCTAAGATAAAGACTCCTGAGAAGAAGGAACTCTTGGTGACAAACAACAATGCTTTAACAGAAAACTTGAAGCAATCTGAAGAGGTCTGTGACTTGGTTGTAACTGAAAAAGAAGAACATGCCTCTACCGAAATTCCTCCTGAATGACGCAGCGCGGAAGTGATAACATCGGAATCCACCAAGGGTGTTCTCTGAATCCACAAAGAACGATCTTCGAATCCACGAAGAACTTCGAATCCACGAAGAAAATATTGAAAATAAAAATTTTATTGATGAAAAGTTATTCTTCCTTTGGGGTTACATGACTCTTCTTAAATAGAAAAACAAATAAGACTCCTAGTAAGACTAGAATTACAAAAATAGAAAGTATCAAATAAGACTCCTGGTAAGACTAGAATTACAAAAATAAGAAAGTATCAAATTCTATCCTAAAAAGACTCCTTATAATAGAGGAAACAAATCATAAATCAAAATTGATTTTGTTTCCTAATCTAATTTGACTCTAAAATTGAATTTATTTTCTAATCTATATTTCCTAATCTAAATAGACTCCAACTCAGATTAAACGTCCTACATCAGTCTCCCCTTGTTGAAAGAAGCTCGACCTCGAACTTATATTTGTTAGAATAGTAGCTTCGTTGATAAATAATTTTCTTCTCTTGCAATGATATGCATCCGCCTTATATTTACGGGTTGTTTGGTTCGTTTTTTAACTCGGTGGAAAAGTTTTACACCACCTCCACATCAGATTTTTCCTAACCACGTAGGATATAAGCTTTCCGTCAATTTTTTTTTCCATCTTTGGTTCGCTAGGGTTGAAGAAGGGAAACTCGGTAAAAATTGCCGCCACATCAGATTTTTTCTCTCCTCAAATACCTTCCTCAACCTTGTGAAATCGACGAAAACTGCAGCCACGTCGGCTTTTTGCCATATAAACAAAAGTTTTCCCTTTTTTCCATGCGAACCAAACACAAGAAAAATAAATACATTGGTTTCCCACCATTTTTTTTTGCATGAACCAAAGCGAAACAATCTAATTCTTGGAAAAGTTTGGAAAACTCAAAACTTATGTTTTTGTACATGGAAATGCATTTCCCTATATCTAGGAAACGAACCAAACAGCCCCTTAGCATTGATTTTCTCCATATGTTGTTTTGTCTCCTCTGCTAGGGCTTCTTCTGTATAAAACTCGTTTTCTAATCTTTCCCATGACATGTGTATGTAATTGGCAACATGCGACTCTGTAGTTGGCATGAAAAACTCTTCTAAATATATTCCATGTTGCTTCCTATATTCTAGTGTCGGCGGTATCATCTCATTGTTGTTGAAATTATTAATGATCATTATTTCCAAAAAAAATTCCCCCTCATACTCCATACATAATTCTTTCATCTTCTTTGCCTCGAGCCCTCCACCAAGCAATTCACACATACCATCAATTGTCTCACTCTCTATTTTATCATTCTCCTCTATCGGGACAACATCAATATGTTGAATATCTCTCACTCTCTATTTTATCATTCTCCTCTATCGGGACAACATCAATATGTTGAATATCACTCTCAACCATTTTAAGAATAGCATGCATTTCATCCATCTTCATTATCATATCACCATCATGCATTTCATGCATATCAAGTGTTTGCACCTTAGGAGGAATTTCGGTAGAGGCAGATTCTTCTTTTTCAGTTACAACCAAGTCACAGACTTCTTCAGATTGCTTCATGTTTTCTGTTAAAGATCGTTCTTTGTGGATTCAGAGAACACCCTTGGTGGATTCTGTGGTTATCACTTCCGCGCTACGTTAAAACCACATGGAGTCTATGTGAAATTAACCCTATTTTAACCTGTCTAAAAGGATCATCGTGGTTGACAAATTAAAACAAGCAACTTTATTCGAGGTACAAGTTTTCATGTTTTATAAGTAGGTCAACTTGGGGATGATCCTTCATAATGTTGTGCGCAGCGAAAATTTCGGCAGCACCTCCGGTGCGCAAGGTGCACAACAAGAGATTAGATCACAACGAAATTCTCGTTTCTCAAAGGAAACAAGAACCAAAAGCCAGATATCTCATCAAAGTGAGATATCAGCTCTTCTTCTCGTCAGCTCTAGGACTGCGCGTCGAGGGAACCTATAAGCTATTACAAATCACGGCAAGAACACAAATTTTACGTGGTTCGGCAAATTGCCTACGTCCAAGGGGCAAGGAGGGGGGAGATCTACTATTAGAGGGAGAGATACAAGTAGGGTTTACAATCACTCAATCTAAACCCCCACACAAACTCTCAAATCCCTCACACAATTATCTCTCTCAAAAGGGGATGCACAAAAAAAAAACTCTCTCAAATTGGCTCTACACGCTGCCCAAGAAAGAAAAACAGACTGCACACAAACCCTTTGTTTCTTCTCTGCTTAGCACGCCCACAGCCGAGAACTAATTCGCAGCCGCCAAAATCAAAGTTCCTTGCACCTTTCCCCTGCCTTCGCATTGCTTCAGCCGTTCACACTCCTGCCTACCTACACACGAAACCCTAGGAGACTAACGAACTCGGGTGGGCCGTATCTCCGCACCTGGCTTTTTTTTACGCATTTAATCTCTTCATTAATCTCTTCATGCGCCTTATTCACCCACGCACACATGTGGTCCCCAGCTCTTCACGTGTTCACGTGAATTCATTCACGTGGGTTCACAATTCTCCACCTCGGCGAAGTTTTTTCTCAAAACTGAGCCAACACCAACCAAACCAAATGTCTCACTTGTTGCGTCCAGTACGCCATGGCAATGGACTCATGACATCAGACTCCATCCACAACACGTCGAGACCCAAACGGGAGTGCGAACACTCACCCAAAATAAATAGTGTCTACTTACCAATCAAACTGAGCCTACACCGACTACACCAAATGCCTCACTTGCTGAGACCCAAATGGGAGTGCAAACACTCACCCTAAATATCGATGTCGCTCACCAAATCGGCTGCATCATAAAGACTGTCTACGTATCCTCTTGCTCAAGGAATCAAGCCTTCACGTAGTTCACCCAAACGGCCTCCAAAGGCCTCAATCCACTAGAAGAGTTCGTAACCCTTCTCTAACATCACGATCAAGTCTGCGGCTGATAGCACCTCCAATGGCCCCAAACTGAAACAATCCAAACACCTCCACCTGAGATGAACCAATGGCCATATCCAGACTACATCTATCAGCTGCACTCGAATCAATCAACCTATCATCTGCATCCAAATCAACACGATTCCCAATCTGTATCACATCAGCTGGAATCCCAAATGATGCAGTATGATCTGGAGTCTCCACCCAACGTGGAGTAGTATCACTCTCCACCCGCTATGATATCCCAAATATCTGATCACCACTCTCCACCTGCCGAGAGTTAAACGTGACATACCTACTCAGAACAAAGTCAGAAGCCAATACCTGATAATCAAACATGCCTCTGAATCCCAAATGTGCTATCGGATCAAATCTCACATCCACGATGTGACCAAGTGCTGAGTAGCCAAACATCCGACGCAACCCAAAATCTAAAGTAGCTCCACCAGATCTAAAATCTCTATATGCAGCAGTCGGCAACCTATACATAAGATGGCCCAAACATGTCGTAGCCCGCACACCAATGCCAATGCTCGACATTAAACGCCGATCCTCCTCCAGAAAGGAACAGCTCCCCAAATCTGCCATCTCATCACGTTGCCTCAAAGTTTCCACACTAATGAAGTGTCTCCAATTGCCGTGAGCTCGGCACAAATGCAGAAATAGGTGCCTCTTGTACCTCCCTCTAACATCAGACTGAAGTACCTTCACCTTTCTGCCAATACACTTCCTCCATTTGTTGCGGGCTTCTAGGACTTCACACCAACGGGACTTGGTTGCAACCCACCAATGCCTAGAGCAATCCCTAACTGCGGAAACCACATACCTATTACCTCCCAATGATGCTCTTTTGGAAGGCCCCCGAATGCCTGAATGAACACCCCTCAGAAGACCCCTCGAATGATGGATAGAAGTGCCAAACTCCATCTTGGTCTTCTCTCTCATACCAATGGGTTCACAGGACTTCAAACTGCAGGTCATAGCACTCCTCAATAACCTATGCACGACATTACCAATCAAATAACCCAGCATCAAACAACGCCACAGTCTAGCCGAATCTGATGAAGTCGTCATCTCCCTATCAATCGCCGTACTTCCAAGTAAATAATACAAATTGCTCCTTCTGACGCCCTTCATCACAATCATGGACCCCAATGTGACCTTCAAACGTGCATCCATCAAGGTCACTTTATAGCCAGATGCCACCAAAGCTCCTAGTGAAATGATGTTCTTCGACAACTGCGGAACGAACCTCACTTCTTCCAACTCCCGCACCATCCCGTCACTTATCTTAATCCGAACGGTACCAATACCACCAATAGAGCATGCATGTCCATTACCCATGAGCACAACATCCTCTCTTTCCAACTTCTGAAAGCAAGAGAACCAATCCCTCCTAGGGCAAATGTGGTATGAAGCACCCGAATCTAACATCCACTCTGTAGAATTGGCAACACAAACTGACGGTAGTGCAGATAACGAATAGTCCGAAGAATCCGAATCTAAATTGTCGCCACTAGTCTTGATAACATTCACCTCTGAAGCTTGTACAGCTTTCCCCTTATTCTTCTCGGCTCGATCTAACTTTGGGCATTTGGCTTTCCAATGTCCATCCTCTTTATAAAAGGCACACTGATTCCTACGAATCCCACGATGTGCACCTCTAGACCGCGACCTTCTGCTTCGGTTTGAACCACGGCCTTGAACTACTAATGCATCTCCCGATGCCTTCTCGGAGGACTCATCAACACTCTTCCTCAACTCATAATTCACCAACGCTGAGGTCACCTCCTTGTAACTAACAGTAGTTCTTCCATTAATCATAGTGAGAACAAAGGTACCATAATCATCCTCAGTAGCATCGTCTTGTCTTCATCCTCAACCATGATATATCCACATTGGCCATGTCTGAAAGTAGCTTTGTGAAGTTGTTAACATGCTCCCTAATGGAAACTCCCCTCTTCATCTTGAACTGGTAAAACCTCTTCTTCAAGTGAAGCCGATTCTCAATGCTCTTAGTAAGATACTTTTCATTGAGTGTTTCCCACATCTTCTTCGCCGACGTCTCGTTCATCACGTCATAAATAAGATCCGGCGTCAAGCATGACCGAATAACTCCACACGCCTTACTATTCATCTTCTTTCAAACCTTAGCTTCCATCTCGGCAGGTTTCTCTTGTAACTCAAGAGTCTCCTCCAAATTCTGAGCGTCCAAGGCGTCCATCACCTGACACCTCCACAATCCGAAATTAATCTTGCCGTCGAACTTCGGAACATCAATCTTCATGTTATTGATGCTCAAATTATGTATCATCTTCTTAAGAGACGATCCCGATGTGCTTGTTTCACCCATGTTGTCGATCTAATCTTCAAATAGGAATCCTTCAGCGAATCCTTCAAACAAGCTCCCAAGTCCAACCCGGAGCTCTGATACCACTTGTTGTGCGCAGCGGAAATTTCGGCAGTACCTCCGGTGCGCAAGGTGCACAACAAGAGATTAGATCACAATGAAATTCTCGTTTCTCAATGAAAACAAGAACCAAAAGCCAGATATCTCATCAAAGTGAGATATCAGCTCTTCCTCTCGTCAGCTCTAGGACTGCGCGTCAAGGGAACCTACAAGCTATTACAAATCACAGCAAGAACACAAATTTTACGTGGTTCGGCAAATTGCCTACGTCCACGGGGTAAGGAGGGGGGGGGATCTACTATTAGAGGGAGAGATACAAGTAGGGTTTACAATCACTCAATCTAAACCCCCACACAAACTCTCAATAGGGGATGCACAAAAAAAAAAACTCTCTCAAATCGGCTCTACACGCTGCCCAAGAAAGAAAAACAGACTGCACACAAACCCTTTGTTTCTTCTCTGCTTAGCACGCCCACAGCCGAGAACTAATTCATAGCCGCCAAAATCAAAGTTCCTTGCACCTTTCCCCTGCCTTCGCACTGCTGCAGCCGCTCACACTCCTGCCTACCTACACATGAAACCCTAGGATAGGATTTTATAGACTAATGAACTCGGGTGGGCCGTATCTCCGCACCTGGCTTTTTTTTACGCATTTAATCTCTTCATTAATCTCTTCATGCGACTTATTCACCCACGCACACATGTGGTCCCCAGCTCTTCACGTGTTCACGTGAATTCATTCACGTGGGTTCACACATAACCCCTCACTTAACCTGTTGCCAAAAAACACATACATGACTAAATATCTATAATACTTTCATTTTATTCAAGTGTTATGTTCTATAAATTTTTCCGTAGCAATGTGTTCTTCTGATGGAAATTACAGGCAGCAGCAGCACTTTGTTACAGAGTTTTCCGTCACACAACGGTTTTACTGTCCAACATCGCGGGACCCGTTGACGAAATAGGGTTTTGTGGCCACCCACTCGTGTATCTTGCTGCTAGCGTCTACGGACACCCACAAGTACGTTCCCATGGTATCAGATTATACGTACATATTTCAGATGATTCGAAAAGTAACATATATGTATAACTGAGCATTTTATGTCGACACTGGCAGGCCATTACACTTCACTTCCAAAGTTACATGAACAAGATGGAGATGGTTCTCGCGGTTGATGAACTGACTGTTCCTGATCCTCACCAACTCCTACAAGACCTTGCTGAATCTCTCAAGCTTATTAAAGATGCGGTTGTAGAAAGATCATCTTAAGGTGAAAAATACTTGCCACTTTGGTATTATTTTTACCTATACATACCCCTCTCTCTCTCTCTCTCTCTCTCTCTCTATATATATATATATATATATATGCATTAAGAATTTTCAGAATTTTAAAATGATGATGTTGATGTCATTGTAATTTATGGCACTTCAAGATACTTGAATAAAAAAGAAGAGAGATGCATACAAGGCAGTTTAATGATTGCTGACTTGTTCGCTGTTTTAAAAAGTTATATGGTTGTCGCTGGAAACAAATTTAACCTTTGATTTATACCAGGGTTAATTACACATGCATTATTGACCCCCTACACTATTTCCAATTACGGATGACCCCTTGTAGTTCTATTGCTTGTGGGTGAATTCTTTTCGACTCATTTACCCTCACGAGCTCTATTATTTGTTAATTTAAAAACTCTCTGAATGTAAAAGAGTGAAGAAAATCACACCGGGTCTAAATGCGACCATAAAACTACAGGGGTCAATCTGCAATTGGGCGACAGTAAGCGGTCTAACCACAATTAACCCTGGTAAAAAAAAATCCAACATATCTCCCTCCTAAACTAGAAGCCTCGTCACAAAACCGTCAACCTCCATTCCCTCCGTAACAAAATCCAATCCTCACGTATTCTTCCCAAATATAGTCCCGCATCAAAATTGTCTTCCCTAGTTCTCCAACGCAATTCAAAACACCCATCCTCGTCAATCTCCCCTCCTCTCTCCTCTTCCATAAAATACAATGTCAGTCAGTCCAATCCTCAAACTGCCCCCCCTCCTCTTCCTCCTCCTCCTCCTCCTCCCCCTCCCCATCCTCCTCGCTCAAAACGACAACATTCTCCCTCAATCCACCGACCCCATCTCAAGCATCACCGGGACGTTCTCCCCTGACACCGACCCCATCGCTGACGCGTCCGTCAAAGCCACCAACAACATCAAGCACGCCAACCACCACCGAACCGCCCCCGAGTTCGTGAACGCGCACAATGCGATCCGCT
>NC_033798.1:86307025-86336609 GCF_001876935.1 Asparagus officinalis
TTGCCACGGCAATGATTGCTGTCGCGCATTGTCGCGGCAGTTGTTGGTGACGCGCAAGCTACAGGGAGCTGCTGCGGCAGTTACAAAACAGTTATACGATGATTTTTTCAAAGTCCACATGGCGGCATATCAGAAAGAGAATATGTGCTGACATGTACAAACAGTTAAACCATGAAAAAAGTGGTTAAAAGTCGTGGGAGGACGGTTTCAAACATGATGGAACGTGGCTGGAACTGTCTCTTTGGCCGTGCCAGTCTACACTGATGCGCCAATAGCCGCGGCAGCATAGACTAACGCGCCCAAAGAGTCTATACTCGATCAGTTATTTTATCTCCATTTCCACTGTTGTGCACCTCTATCCCTATAAATACCTCCCTAGACACGAAGCAAAGGACAGAGAGCAGATTAGAGCAAAGGAGCTTAAGCTTTTTGTTGAATTGGAGAGAGTCTTCTTCCTCAGAACTGGTTCTAGTGATTCCTAGAGATCCAAGCTCTGACTTGATCTTTGGAAGAGTGAACATCTTACATCGATAAGATATTCGCTTTAGATTCTTATTTCGATAAACAAAGAAAGAATCCCCAAATCCCTTCACAATCTGTGAATTGGTGGTCCACGAGCCAAAGCACTCCCGGCACAGGCAAAGTCCCACAAAACAGGAGTCGATAAACGATTTCTGTGTTATTTTCCAAGAAAGTTGTAATTTGTTTATTTTTCATTGTAATTCACTGTAAACGATTTAAGTTTTAATGGAATCGATAATGAAAACGACTTTCGACAAAAACAAACTGGTGACCACAGTGGGAGCCAACGTCTCGCTGCCGAGGCCGTAGTGTCACAGCCGATCAAGATTGTGATCAATGAAGAGATCGAATACGAGTTCGATCAAGCGAAGTTCGAGGAGTATCTGTCGTCCTCATCCTCAAAATCTTCCTCACCTCGTAAGTGCAGGAAGATTTCGTATTCCAGAAAGGTTACCCAGTCTTCAACTTCGTTGAAAGCCACATGTGAAGACTCTTGCCCAGTTATTGCTAAGGATTCTACTTGCAACATATCTGCTCCAAATGACCCTTCACCAGTTCAAGGGTCTTTGAACCAAAATTCGCCGGCACTGACGAAGAGGGCTCGTCAGAGACAACGTCAACGCCGTGCTTGTCAATTGGCCAATGCCTTACAACAAACTGACGGAGTCCATTACTATAAATACTTAGAGTCGAGGAAGCATAAAATGAACCAGTTGCCCCAACGGCATAACACTCACATCTCTGCACAACTTACGACGGAGGAATGGACCCTCGTCAAAAGAGCACGTTCAACCCTCAAAGAACGCATACAAAAGCGTCGTATAAACGCCGCTCGTAATCGTGCCATTCGTCGGCAAAAGCAAGAAGGGAAGAAAGAAATGGTGTCTGAAAAATCACCAAAGAACTGCAAGGTTTGGATGCCCAAAATCAAAAATACTTGGGAGTTGAATCAGGGAAATTCCTCATTCAACTGCGACAGTCCATACTACCGCGACAAGACTTTTGACCGCGGCAGTCACAACCGTCACGGCACTTATTCCAACCACGGTAGTCTCCGCTGCCGCGACACGTCATCCAACCGCATCACCACACCCTGTCGCGGCCAAGAAGAGGTCTACAAGACCATCTCTTCGATTCCATCGACGTCCGATCCTAGCCCGTCTACTACAATTGTGCATATTCCATCACCAGTGAAGCCCTGGGTCAGTCCTGACTTATCGAAATTCAAAATCACAATGGCGGATCGTCTCGGTCCTTTACCTGGTGAGCGAAGCAAAACTCCAATCAAGGGACACTCAGATCTGACGAATAAACCCTTGATAGTTTCTTACGCTGGGGGTCGTAAATATCCTCCTGTCAGAACAAAACAAGCGCAAGAAGGGAAGATATCAATTCATTCCCGTCTAGGGCATGTAAATAATTTATCCCCACAGAAGGATGAATTTAAATACACAACCTTGGATCGCCCAGAGGTGACGACCAGTCGTCCTGTGCATGTCAACAAGGTTCAAAAACAAAAGATAGGTTGCCCGAATCATAATAATGATGAGTTGTACTATCAAACTAATAAGTCGCGAAAGAGGGTTGCTCAAAGAACAGAGTCTCATTGCGCGTACGAAAGGCTCATTAAAGCTGTATTGATAGAATGCGATTGCTCCAAAGCTGAACCACCAAGAGTTTCCGTGTTTCAGAGACTTTCCACTGAAACGTCAAAACCCAAGATGAGACGTTTCAAGAAAAAGAAATCCACTGTGCAAGAAAATGAACTTCCGAAGGTCACTATTAATATGACCAGCAGAGGAAAGCAGAATGTAATCAACCCGGATCCTGATTTCTCTCCAGGAGGGAGAGTTGAGCAGGGTCTTTCTCAAAGGATGTCACGGCTACAACGAAGGGCCAACCGACGTCGGGACTACAAAAAAATGCATGAAGGTCTATCTTCGAACGAGAAACTTTCAGATACCTGTTCTGCGGTCGCCTCGGATGATACAGCATCCAGTGTTAGACGAGTCAGAGAATCATTTGTAATTACACCTGATCAGTTAGCTCAGATACTGCAGGAGGTGTTAGCTAAACAACGCGAAGAAATTAGAGCTGAAATCAAAACCGAAATGGAGTTGACAATGCAGCAGATGCGGGATTTGCAGGCTCAACAACACCAACCGGAGTCGAGTCAAAAGGCTGAATCTAGCCAGCATAATGCTATACCTGTACGTATAACTGAGGTCACTAATGACCAGGACGAGGATGAAACCATCTTCGCTGATCCTCTTTCTAATAAAGACAATTCGAGAAGTGGCCCGACTAAGTTATCCACTCAACCTCATCAAATCTATTTAAAGAAAAACGAGGAAGAGGACAAGAAGATGCAAGATCTTGAAAGAAAAGTCAATACTCTGATGACAGCCCAGGAAGTAAAGAAAACGGGCATTCCATATCCTTACCCAAGGGAGTGGGATCTGATTCCTTATCCCCCAAAATTTAGTTTGATTAACTTTACTCCTTTTGATGGCAGGGGCTCACCTACACAACATTTAATCTATTTCAAATCTAACCTTGGTGCGATCTCAGGGAATGAAGCTTGGATGGTACGGTCATTCATCAGGACTCTTCGTGGCCCCGCTTTTGATTGGTATCGCCGTCTTAAGCCGGAGAGTATAACCAACTGGGATGATATGGAAGGATTATTCCTAACCAATTTCTTCGATGACGATACAGAAGTCTCCATCGGTACTTTACTAGACGAGAAGCAGAAAGGTGGGGAGTCTGTTGACGTTTTCGTCAAGCGATTCCGGAACAAATCATCAAATCTATTTAAAGAAAAACGAGGAAGAGGACAAGAAGATGCAAGATCTTGAAAGAAAAGTCAATACTCTGATGACAGCCCAGGAAGTAAAGAAAACGGGCATTCCATATCCTTACCCAAGGGAGTGGGATCTGATTCCTTATCCCCCAAAATTTAGTTTGATTAACTTTACTCCTTTTGATGGCAGGGGCTCACCTACACAACATTTAATCTATTTCAAATCTAACCTTGGTGCGATCTCAGGGAATGAAGCTTGGATGGTACGGTCATTCATCAGGACTCTTCGTGGCCCCGCTTTTGATTGGTATCGCCGTCTTAAGCCGGAGAGTATAACCAACTGGGATGATATGGAAGGATTATTCCTAACCAATTTCTTCGATGACGATACAGAAGTCTCCATCGGTACTTTACTAGACGAGAAGCAGAAAGGTGGGGAGTCTGTTGACGTTTTCGTCAAGCGATTCCGGAACAAAGTAGTAAACTGCCGAGATCCACTTACGGAAGAGTTCATTCTTCAGACATGTCATAATAACTTGTTTTTAGATGTATTAGAAGTCATGGGGGTTGTGCCCTGTAAAACATGGAAAGAGTTGAAGGTGAGAGGCGAACAAACTGAACGTTTTCTCAAGAGAAAGGTGTTAGAGAGGGGTCAGCTACTAGCTAACCCTCAAAAACAAAATTTTAACCCTCGAGGCAGAGGGAGAGGATCCACAACTGCTGTTGATGCTCATCAAACATCACAACAACCGTAACAACAATAACCACAACAGTCATCCTTCCAGTTAGCACCACTGCAAAATCAGCAGCCCCCGAGGTAGCCTAAAGCTTCGGAACCCAGATTCCCGAAAGAATATTCTTTCAAAGACGATGAAGTTCTGATCATCTTCAAGTATCTATTGGATAATAATAAGATCAATCTTCCACCGGTCATGAATCAAGAAGAAGCAAAGAAGACTAATGACCCGAAATATTGTGCATACCACCGAATGGTTCATCATCCTACCAAGGCGTGTTATGTCTTAAAAGATAAAATACAAACCTTGATCGATGTTGGTATCGTGACACCGAAACCAAAAGAGAAGAAAGTAGGTGCGAATGCGGTATCTATTAGCTTTGGTTCAGTTCCTTTATCCTGGTTCCAAGCCGAACCAGTATCAAAAGTTAAAATGCAAACCATCAACGATGATCCTTACGGACAGCGCCAAAAAGGACTTGTGCCACATATAACTCCAAATGGCGAAATCCTCTGGGTTCATCCTGATCTATTGGGAGATGAACAATGGACGACATCCACGTCTAAGCTGAAAGGCAAAGGAAAGGGGAAGTCTTATTTTGGAGCTTCAGCAATTCCTGAGAAGAATGATGAAGAAATCCTAACCCTACCACTTTCTGAAGAGGAGCAAGAATCTTTCGCAACAAGAAGCAAAAATGAATACCGTTTCAATTACCCAAGCGCATCTGAACAACTAGCTGAACAGGGGGTGGTAAAAGCCGCACCTTCTAAAACCCTTACTGAGCTGGGAGTAGTTGCAACTCCTCCTGTAGCTTCTGGAAAACCTCAGCAACCAGCTAAGCAAAAGGAAAAAGACACCCAACATAAGGAAGTTCAAGTTTCAAGGCAGTCTCGTTTCAATCGACCAATTGGACGAGATAAACCGGAAAGCTCAAATGCACTATATCGTTTCGACGTTATGGCTCAGTTAGCTAATATCCCAGCAAGGATCACGTTGTACGAGTTACTGCGCCTTTCGAAAGATACGAGAGAAGCTTTACAAGAAGCATTGGCCGATTCCGAGATATTTCTCACTCAGATTAAACTGATTCCTGAAGAGCCAGAGTCATCGATTCAGCACTGCAACTTGGCAGCCACAAACTTCCCTTGCATTGCTTTCACCAAAGAAGATATGCAAGTCAGGAATTCGAAACATGACAGGCCTTTATATTTCACTGGATATATTGGCTCGAGCGTTGTCAACCGGATTCAAGTTGATCCGGGTTCCGCTGTTAGTATCATGCCACTTTGTTTGATGTACCACCTCGAAATTCCTACCAACAAGCTAGCCTCTACATGAACCGTTATTTACGGATTCAATACTAGTGGGTCAAGGCCGTTGGGAAAAATCCGGGCGAAGTGTCAACTCGGAGACTTGAAGTCAGAGGTCACTTGTTATGTGATCGATGCAGAGACTTCTTATAACTTGTTGTTGGGTCGCCCATGGATCCACAATAATCTTATAGTTCCCTCCACCCTCCATCAGTGTCTGAAATATGTTAACACTAACAACGAGGTTAAGACGGTGGTCACGGATAAGCAATCGTTTAAGGGGTTAGAAAACTATTTTACTAACTCCATTCTTTATGGTGCTGAATCCGATACTGAACCATCGGCCCATGGTACAGACAGTGGAGAAGAAGCTGATACCGAAGCTGGGCTCGATTATAGTGAAGGTCTTGTACTAAATGACATTGAACCTCTTGTAATCGATCTTGACGGTGATGAATCGTCGGATAAAAGTTGTAACTGGCAACTTGCCGATGAAGTAATAAATAATGATTTAGAGTACTCGCATTGTCTCGATAATGTAATGCAGGATTTGTATGACAACCCTAGTCTACACATGCCACTTCGTTCGTCTTGTACGACGACGAAACACATCCAAAATCCATTCGGAACAACTATGATCCTACCCGCAAAGACAGGGGGTAAAAAAGAAATAGTCTTTGGAAAAGGGGAACCATCCCCTACTCCAGATCTTTTCTTAAACACTAATTCGGATGATGAAAAACCCGGGCGACATTTCTCTTGGTATAGTTCATAAGCAAATGGCTACATGAGGAGGCAAGGCTATGACTTCTCGCTCGGTGAAGGTCTTCATTTTGGTCAGGGTGTCAGGGTTCCACCCCGTCCTGCCTATGTACCAAAAGGAAAACCGGATAATTATTACAGCTATAAAAGGGGTTTGGGTTACGTCTCGTCATCTGATGATGAATATTACGGGCAAATCATTAATCAGCTAACAAATAAAAGTGAGTTTTCATCCGATACTTCAACTTGGGATTCTGACACTAGTATCGGGGAAACATTCAAAAGATTAATGTCGAACATGACCGTAGTTGATCCTTCTACTACAGAAGAAGATGATCAATTACTCACTTGGGAAGACCCCTGGGTACACTACATGAATGTTCAATACGACGATCGGTTTGAACAAAGAGAACCTCCTACTGAAGATAGAGTAGTCTAGATTAATATGGGTGACGAAATTAACCCAAAACCCATATTTATTAGTGACGATCTTCCACCAGATGAGAAAGAAGAACTAATCACCCTTATTAGAGAGTATATCGACGTTTTCGCTTGGAATTACGAAGATATGCCAGGACTTGACCCAGATGTAGCAATGCACAGCCTTAACATTAAACCGGATGTTAAGCCCATTAAACAACAACAAAGACGGTTTCGTCCGCAGATTATGGAGGTAATAGAAGCTGAAGTCATGAAACTGATTGATTCAGGCTTTGTCAGAGAAGAACAACATCCTGATTGGTTGGCTAATATTGTTCCAGTCCTTAAAAAGAACGGGAAGATCAGAATCTGTATTGATTTTAGAGATCTGAATACAGCCTGCCCTAAAGATGACTTTCCTCTGCCAATTACAGATGTTATTATTGACAACACATGTGGGTTTGAGAGAATGTCATTTATGGACGGATTTTCTGGGTATAATCAGATCAAGATGCACCCAGACGATGAAAAGCATACGGCATTCAGAACACCACTTGGCATCTTCTGTTACACTGTTATGTCTTTTAGTTTGAAGAACGCCGGCGCCACATACCAACGGGCAATGACGAAGATCTTTCAAGAGCACCTTCGGAAGACCGTTGAATGCTACGTTGATGACCTGGTTGTTAAAAGTCATGATAAAAACAACCACATTAACGATTTGAAGACAATGTTCGATATTATGAGGAATCATCAGCTAAAGATGAACCCGACTAAATCATTCCTAGGGATGTCCAGTGGTAAATTTCTTGGGTTCGTCGTCACTACAAAAGATATTCATATCGATCCTGATAAGGTGAAGGCGATACATGAATTACAACCCCCGAGAAATCTTAAAGAACTTAGAGGGCTACAAGGTCGATTGGCATATATCCGTCGGTTTATATCGAATCTGTCCGGAAAATGTCAACCTTTCTCTAAACTCACAAAGAAAGGCTTGTCGTTCATTTGGGATGAAGCATGTCAAAAGGCGTTCGAGGATATTAAAACATATCTAGCGAATCCACCTATTCTCATTGCACCGAAATCAGGCAGACCATTTTTTATTTACGTCAAAGCGACGAGCCATTCGTTAAGTGCATTGCTCGCACAAGACGATGATAACGGTCAAGAACAAGCTGTGTATTACCTAAGTCGTACATTGGTCGGAGCCGAATCTCGTTATCCGATGATCGAGAAAGAATGCATCGCCCTAGTATTCGTAATCCAGAAAATACGACATTATTTAGTTGGACAGACGATCTATGTCATTTCTAACGTAAACCCAATTCGAGTATTCATGACCCAACCAACCTCCATGAATTAGCGTTTAGCCAGGTGGGCCTTACTCCTATGGCGTTTAGCCAGGTGGGCCTTACTCCTATCCCAGTATGATTTGTATTTTAAGCAGCAAAAATCAGTTAAAGGACAAGCTATCTGCGATATTTTGGTGGTAAATCCTACAAAAGATATAGCCGAGTTGTACGATGATCTGTCGGATGAAACTCACGAAGTTAACACCACGTCAACCGGTGTGGCAATTATACTTCGATGGGGCTTCCCGAGCAACCAACGTGGCAAGCGCACCCGGATGTTCTAAAATTTCCTCAGGAGTGGGAGTCGTTTTAGTTTTCCCGGAAAAGCATGTCTTGCCTAGAGCATATTCGTTGACCGAACCATGCTCTAATAACGTGGCCGAGTACAATGCATTAATAATTGGGCTTAATTTTGCCAAAGAGTTGGGGGTTAAATACTTTGAAGCTTTTGGTGATTCTCAGTTGGTAGTTAATCAGATACGAGGAGAGTATGAAGTCAGAAATCAAGATCTAATTCCATACCACCAGGTAGCCATAGAGATAGCAAACTCGTTTGAAGAATTTTTCATCGAGTATGTTCCACGCCTCCAAAATGCATATGCAGACGCATTAGCAGCATTATCGGTATCTTTGGCTCAGCCTCCCGAAATAGTACAATTAATTACAGTGAGAACTCACCAGCTTATTGTTCCAATCTATGATTCGATTGCTAAAGAAGAACACTCAACAAGAGTTGAACCCGAAGTTCGAGATTGGCGTTTCCCTATTATCGATTATGTCCTATATGGTATCTTACCTGAAGATGTAAAAGAAAGGGATTCGATTCATCGAAGAGCACCGAGATTCTACTACAATGCTACCGTGCAAATGTTATATCAACGGTCGTATGATGGTTTACTACTCCGTTGTCTATCCAATAAAGAGGCAGAATAAGTACTCAAAGAGGCGCATGACGGGACATGTGGTGCACATTAGCCCGGTCCTAAACTTTGCGACCGACTTAGGAGAATAGGGTATTACTGGCCAACTATGGTAAAGGATGCAGTCGACTATGCTCAACGATGTCATGTATGTCAGTTACATGTAAATTATATGCATCAACCACCAGAACACTTACACCCATCAGCGACGTCATGGCCATTTGAAACTTGGGGAATGGATATTGTTGGTCCTATTTTCCCGCCTTCAGTTAAAGACGACCGTTTTATTCTGGCTATCACTGATTATTTCTCGAAATAGGCAGAAGCGGTTCCACTTAAAGAAGTAAAGACGAGTAATGTTATCAAATTTATTAAACACCACATCATATATCGGTATGGTGTCCCAAGGCGAATAGTACATGACAATGGTCCTCAGTTCGTTAGCAACACATTCAACAAATTCTGCGATAAATTCGGGATTAAGGATGTTTCATCGACTGCTTATAATCCCACAACTAATGGATTAGCCGAAGCTTTCAACAAGACTATTATCAAGATTCTGGCAAAACTTGTGAAAGTCAATAAACGAGATTGGGACGACAAACTCGATGAAGCCCTGTGGGCTTATCGTACAACTGTCTGCATGCTAACTGGAGCAACCCCATACTCCTTGACATATGGATGTGAAGTTATCCTGCCTTTAGAAATACAAATTCCCTCTCTCTGCATCGCTCTCACAACGGGAATGACGACGGAAGAACATCACCAAAAATGTCTCGAGGAATTAGAGATGTTAGATAAAAAACGCTTGGAAGCTCAACAACAAATCGAGTTTTATCAGGCTAGAATTTCTCGGGCTTTCGATAAAAAGGTCCGACGACAAAGTTTTAAAGAAGGAAATCTGGTTCTTACCGTTCGAAGACCCATGATTCTCAATTCCAAGAAGAAAGGAAAATTCCAACCCAAATGGGAAGGACCATTTGTAATAGAAACAGTCTATTCAAACGGTGCGTATCGTCTGATCACCCAGGATGGCAACAAGATAATGATGCCAATAAATGAGAATTTTCTGAAGAAGTACTATCCGTAGTATATTCAGGATAACCTATGTAAAACGGGAAGTTCCTAGAGAATCCTATATAGGATATCTTTAAGATAACCCGAGATCAGTTGATTATCCTAAATAGAAACCGACCATTTGAATAATCCATTCTTAATTATCATAAAATGATTAAGATTATTTTATTGCTTTTGTTGAGATGAGATAATACAGTTGATCTTTCCTCACAAAACCCCCGTAATGCGATCATGGAAGGGGAAACTCAATGATTCGTAGCCCCACACCGCAAAACCCCTCACCGATCGAATTGACCGACTGTGAGTCCACCAAAATCCGTCATGGATTAAAATCCTTCAAACTCCCATTGTATCTGTTTTCTAACATTCCCAATGCTGAAATTATGATACAATATCAAGAAATTCAAGTTATCGGTCCCACATCAGTCACCGAATCATTTTGTGTCAAATTCTTGTGTTTGACATCAAAAAATTCCCACCGAGTAATTTGTACAAGTCAACAAACCCATTGTTATTTGTACCCCACTCCCATTCCTTACCTGGTCAAACTTTCCTACAGTTAAGACCAAAACCAAAATCCCCTCTCGATTCCTCCAATGAACGAGAAGTCCACAAATCGAACGATCAAACCTTCCTACAGTTAGGATCGTCTCAAAACTCCCACTTGGTCAAACCTTACTACAGTTAGGACCACAACCAAAATCTCCTTTCGATTCATTTCACAAATGAGATGTCTACTTTCGAATCGAATAATCAAACCTTATGACAGTTAGGATTATTCAAACCAGTCCAGATTTGATGCGGCATAATTATGTACCAAAATTACAAGTGCACAATTTATCAAGTTATAGTATAAAAAATATCGATCCCACGAGGAAGGTGATTTTAAGAGATTATTAGAAATGGTTCTTATGTTTTGTGCATGACAATTAGGAATAAAGAATAAGTGTGTAAGCATAACCTATCAAACCATTTAAGATAAGCATAGATTATCAAATTCTTCTTCTACCGATTAGTTCTCTAGTTGATTATCCTAAACATGAACATTTTAAGTGCAAGAGAATAATTCATACAATATAAAGGAAATTAGACTAGTTTCATATAATTCTAAACTTCCTACAAGAATTAAATTCACATCTTTAAGAAATAAAAACAAGAAAAAGAACTAATTACAAAATTAAAAAGAAAAGAAAAATCTAAACTATGAACAAGAAATAAATCTAATTACAAAGAAAATAAAAATCTAAACTACAAAATAAATTGCAGAAATTAAATGCAAGAAAATAAATCTACTCTACAAATTAAAGTGCAAAAAGAAAATAAAAATGACAAGAAAGTAAATCTACACTACAAGCATGAATTTAAATCTAACTAATAAACAATAATAAAGAAATTACTAAAAAGAAATAAAAGAGAAAAGAAATGCAAACCTTCAAATTGCTCTTCATCTCCATCCTCATCATTCAACAAAGAAGAGAAAGAACAAATTTAAAGAGAAAAAGTTATTATTATTAATTACAACTAAAGTTATAATTTTTGGAAGGTCTTCTCAATTAAGAGTAGCCCTCCTCTCCAAAAGGAGTTTATAAAATTTTCACACCTCTAACCCCTCACTCTCTACCCCTATTTATAGTAAACATCAGTGAATGAGAGCCATTGGATTGAAATCTTATCCAAAAACAACAAATTTCAGCCTTAGATTCGTAACAAACTACCCAGCGTATAATCTCCACCTTTGATTTATTTGATTTTCAAAATCCAATTTTTGAGCCCATTCAAAATCCAGGCAAGGTCCAGCTGCAGCAATCAAGCCCATGGAGCTCATCAAGAGAAATTCAAAATCGGCCCACTTGCATTTGGCTTCATGGACTTGTAATCCAATTGATTTTGCAGCACTTCATTCCAAGCAATTCATGTCCGGTCTCTTGATGAAATAATTTCCAGCAGCCAAAGTCAGTCCGGTCCTCATCACATGCTTTTGATTTCGGCCCACTGCAGCAAAGTCCACAAGTCTTTGGCATTTTATTTTCAAAATAATCTCAAGTCCAAGCCTTCATTTGGTTTCGGCCCATTCAAGCATCTGGCCCAATTCATTTTCAACTTCCAACCAACTGCAGCACTTGTCCAAGTCCGGAACTTGATTTTCAAACAAAAATTGATAGTCCAAATCTAATCAATTCCGGCCCTCAAATGCAGCAGAGTTTCCATTCATGAATTTCGGCCCACACACTCATTCATGCAGCAAAGGTCCAGAGCTCATTTGATTTTCAAAATCATTTCCATTTGGTTTCGGCCCATTTTTATTTTCCAAGTCCAATGTCAGCAACCATCAAACTTTCCACTGTAGCAGCGTGTGATTTTTGCATAAAAATCCTATTTATTTTTAAGCAATTAAGTCCAAATCCGGTTCCTTGCACACATGTGATTTTCAAAAATTAATTCTCTTATTTTTTCATTTACTCAAGGGTCTTTGTTGGGAGATGAGATTTTTGGGATTTATTCTTTATTAACCTGCAATTAAAGATAAAAGTAATTATTAGTGGTATATTTATTCATACAAAATAGATAATAATGGTATAAAATTGTAATAAAAATATGATTATCAAATACCCCCATACCTAAACTTTTGCTAGTTCTCTAGCAAAGAAAATAAAAATAAAATCCTAACTCACTTTCGCAGGAATCGCGGTTGTATTTAGCGCATACAACAAGCCTTTAAACCCCTAGGTTACCCTAGTGGACGAGTTGTAGTCTCGTGAGGGTTTGCAGTGAATATACCCACAAAATTCGGTCAACATGCCAAGTTAAATAAGTCAGTAAATAACAGATTTTCCTTGATATATTTAAACATTCTAATTGAAGCTAGTTAATAATCAAGAAAACGTTTTTATATATAACTCCAATGTAAATCCCCTAGAAAATCTTTTTCATTATAGCAATACAAAACCAAGTCAAATCTTAGAAATTTAATTAAAAAGTTTTGAAAAGAACATGCCAACTCTTTGTTTTAAATAACTTTCAAGTCTCTTGATCAAAAATTGTTTTTCAAGACCATATATACAAAACAACAATATATACAAACAATTGTTAGTGTTATATATATATAATATAACTCCAATGTAAATCCCCTAGAAAATCTTTTTCATTATAGCAATACAAAACCAAGTCAAATCTTAGAAATTTAATTAAAAAGTTTTGAAAAGAACATGCCAACTCTTTGTTTTAAATAACTTTCAAGTCTCTTGATCAAAAATTATTTTTCAAGACCATATATACAAAACAACAATATATAAAAACAATGGTTAGTGTTATATATTTTTTTTTTCACTCCTCTCTAATTCTTGGTGATTTTCTATTTTAACGGGCTTTCTAAGTGACCATTTAACGAGTTTTGGGCCAATGAATCCCAACCCAATTGGGCTTAGGTCATTAAGTATAGAGATACTTCTTGGGCTTAATTGCTCAGTCAACTTAGGTTTTATAAGATAGAATCACCTTGAATTTAAGAGGGTTTTTTTTGTAGTGGTGGCCATTTTTCGCACTTTTCTTTATAAGGTTAGTTTTTTTTTAAATATATATATATGTGTAAGTATATATAGTCTTAAAAAAATGTGTAAATCAAGATAACTTGAAAAAATATTTTCAATTCTTAGTTAAGCATGCAAAAATTTCATTATTTTTAATTAAAAATCTAAGGTAAGACTTAAGTAAAGTATACTAGTTGAAAAATTATTTCTTAAGAATTTTATTTGGAGTTATCATAAAAGGTGAACTTGAATATGTCACTAACTAAAAATTAGAAAATTTAAAATCTATCAATTTGATTAATTATTACTTAACTCTATTAATTTGGCAAGTGACAATGTTTTTTTTATTTTTTTTTAACAAAAAGAAAGAAAAAAAACTAAAAAGGTAAAATAAAGAGGAAAATATGTATTTCTCACCCCCACACCTAAATTTTGCATTGTCCTCAATACAAATTCGCTGAAGCACAAAGTAAAGCAGATAAAATTAGAGAACTTACAGTTATTTGGTTGACAATGATGATAAGGATCTGCAATTACTGTTAGTATGAGGATGAAGAAATCAAATAAGAGAAAAATTGTAAGTAATTTTTTTATTTTTTTTATTTTTTTTGTTTTTTTTATGTTACTTATTTTTGTTTTTTTTTATAGATAATGAGGTTCATGAAGAACCAACACCTCTTCCTCTCCGAGCGTAGAAAATTCTAAAAATGGTTTCAGACGTTGACCATTTATTTTAAAAATATTACCATTTTTAGGATTTTCTATCTCGACAGCTCCATGTGGAAAAACTTGTTTAACAAAAAATGGACATGTCCATCTTGATCTTAATTTTCCCGGAAAAAGATGCAATTTTGAATTGTACAATAAAACTTTTTGTCCTGGAGAGAAATTTTTTCGCAAAATTGATTTGTCATGAAAATTTTTTGTTTTCTCTTTGTAAATTTTTGAGTTTATGTATGCATCATTCCGAATTTCTTCCAACTCATTTATTTGGAGCAATCTGTTCTTACCTGTCGAGTCTAAGTCAAAATTTAACTATTTTATTGCCCACATTGCTCGATGTTCCAACTCCACTGGTAGGTGGCAAGCTTTCCCAAACACTAATCTGTATGGTGACATCCCCAAATTGGCCTTAAAAGTTGTTCTATACGCCCACAGAGCATCACACAATTTTACAGACCAATCTTTTCTGTTATGATTAACTGTTTTTTCTAAGATTTGTTTGATCTGCCTGTTTGTGACCTCTACTTGTCCACTGGTTTGGGGGTGATAAGGAGTTGACAATTTGTGTGTGATTGAATATTTCCTCATCAAAGCCTCGAACTCGAAAGAACGGTTACAGAAATGTGTTTCACTAATGATCGCTCGAGGTACTCCAAACCGGGCAAAAATGTTCTCTTTCAAAAACTTGACAACGACCTTGTTGTCATTAGTTTTGCAAGCTACCGCCTCAACCCATTTTGATATGTATTCAACGGCTACTAGAATGTAGACATTTCCAAAGGAATTTGGAAATGATCCCATGAAATCGATACCCCACAGATCAAAAAGTTCAACGGATAAAATAGGTTGTAAAGGCATCATATTTATCCTAGTGACCTTCCCTAAAAGCTGACAGCGGTTACAGGTTTTGCAAAACTCGAATGAATCTTTAAAGAGAGTGGGCCAATACAGCCCAGATTAGAGAACTTTTTCAGCTGTTTTTCTGGGACCAAAGTGGCCCCCACAGGCTTGCTCATGAAAAAATGATAGAACACTCCTAGTTTCTTCCGTGGGAACACACCTCCTAAAGATCTGATCAGGACAGTTTTTGAACAGATATGGATCATCCCAGTAAAAGTATTTTACTTGGGAGAGAAAACGGGATCTATCCTGTTTGGACCAATGAGAAAGGATCTGGTTCATGACTATGTAGTTCACAATGTCGGCGAACCAGGGAACAGACTGGATTTCTAGGAGTTGTTCATCTGGAAAATGTTCATTGATTGGAACGGTTGATGTTGGTGCATTTGGGAGTCGAGAGAGGTGATCTGCTACGGGGTTCTCTGTTCCCCTTCTGTTAAGAATTTGAATGTTAAACTATTGAAGAAGAAGAATCCATCTAATGAGCCATGCTTTCGCATCCTTTTTGGTCAAAAGATACTTTAGTGCGGCATGATCAGTGAAAACTTTGGTTAAGGAACCGATGAGGTAGGACCTGAATTTTTCTAAGGCAAAGACTACAACTAAAAACTCTTTCTCTGTGACAGAGTAGTTTTGCTGGGCATCATTCAGAGTCCTACTGGCGTAGTAGATCACATGCGGTTTTCCATCAAACCGTTGTCCTAAAACAGCACCGATTGCAGAATCAGATGCATCACACATCAGTTCGAATGGTAAGGTCCAGTCCGGTGCATGAATGATAGGAGCTGTGGTTAGCTCCTTTTTCAGATATTCAAAAGCTTTGAGGCAGTCGGGAGAGAAGACAAATGATGTATCCTTGGCTAAGAGATTGGTCAAGGGTCTAGCAATTTTGCTGAAATCCTTGATGAAACGTCGGTAAAAACCAGCATGACCAAGAAACGATCTGACATCTTTGACAGTTTTGGGAGGAGGGAGATTGGAAATGAGATCTACCTTAGCTTTGTCCACTTCGATTCCCCTATTGGAAACTACATGTCCTAAGACAATGCCTTGTTTGACCATGAAATGACATTTCTCCCAATTGAGAGTCAGATTTTTCTCCCTACACCGTTCTAGGACCAGTTTAAGATGATGCAAACATTGGGAAAATATGTCACCAAAAATGGAAAAGTCATCCATAAAAATTTTGAGAAATCGCTCTACCATGTCGGAAAAAATACTGATCATGCAACGTTGGAATGTGGCCGGTGCATTGCACAGGCCAAAAGGCATGCGTCGGTATGCGAATGTTCCATACGGGCAAGTGAAGGTGGTTTTCTCCTGATCTTCTGGAGCGATAGGGATTTGATTGTAACCTGAATATCCATCCAGGAAACAGTAGAACTCGTGTCCTGCTAAACGCTCTAACATTTGGTCAATGAAAGGAAGAGGGAAGTGATCTTTCCGAGTGGCTAAGTTGAGCTTTCGGTAGTCAATACAGACTCGCCATCCAGTTTGGATTCGAGTGGGAATCAGCTCATTAGCCTCATTTTGGATCACGGTGATCCCAGATTTCTTTGGAACAACTTGGACTGGACTCACCCATGAACTATCAGAAATGGGATAAATGATCCCATGATCGAGACATTTCAGAATATCTTTCCTAACTGCTTCTTTCATCACTGGGTTTAACCTACGTTGAGCATCTCTAGTAGGTTTGGCATCATCTATCAAATGGATTCGGTGTTGAACAATGGTTGGACTAATCCCTTTGATATCAGCCATGGTCCATCCAATGGCTTCCCTATTCTCTCTTAAGACAGCTAAGAGAGCTTCCTTTTGACTGGTAGTCAACTCAGAAGAAATGATAACTGGTAAAGACTCGTTCTCCCCTAAGTAGGCATACTCTAGATTTTCGGGTAGAGGTTTGAGCTCTAACTTAGGGGGTTCCTCCACAGATGGGCGAAGCTGGACTCGGGGTTCTATCTCTAAAGGTTCTCGTTGCCAGCCAACAGCAAAAACATGATTGACCAGCGGTTCTATCTCAAGTTCGTCATCAGAAAGCTCCTCAATCATTAAATCAGATGCATTTGAATCAGACTCACACTCTCCCTCTTGTTGTTCACTGGATATTCCTTGAATGAAATTCACTTCCATGGGTTCATCAGATGGATCACTAGGCTGTCTCCCTAAGTTGAAAATATTAAGGTCAACAGTCATATTCCCAAAAGATAGTTTCATCTGACCGGTTCTACAGTTTATCAAAGCATTTGAGGTGGCTAAGAACGGTCTTCCTAGAATGACGAGGATTTGACTTTTGAGATTGGAAACGGGCTGCGTTTCCAAGACAATAAAATCAACAGGAAAAATGAACTCTCCAACTTTGATCAGAACATCCTCTACCTCTCCTTTGGGAATTTTTACAGATCTATCAGCTAACTGTAGAGTGCATCTTGTCGGTTTAAGTTCTCCTACACCTAGCTGTTGATAGACTGAATAAGGAAGGAGGTTGACGCTGGCTCCCAAGTCTAGAAGTGCCTTATCAATATGAGTGTTACCTATGACGCATGGAATTGTGGGACAACCAGGGTCCTTGTATTTCAACGACATGGGTTTCGAAAAAATTTCACTGAGGTTGGCAGCTAAGAAGACTTTCTTGGGGACATTGGTGGTTCTTTTCTTAGTGCATAAGTCCTTCAAGAACTTTGCATAAGAAGGGATTTGTTCGATTGCATCTAGAAGAGGGATGTTGATCTTGACCTGTTTAAACGTTTCTAGGATTTTCTCAACCTGCGGGGAGTTTTTCCTAGGTTTGAGTCTATCTGGAAAGGGGGCAACGGGCCTATACCTATCTAGATCAGGCTCAATCTCAAGTTCAGCATTTTGGTCATCGGAAGGAATTGTTTCATCGGAAGGAGTGTTTTGAATGGGAGAAGGGGTTTGATCCGGTGGCATTCTAACCTGATTATCTATTTGTTTTCCTGATCTCAGAGTGTGAATTGCATTCAGTTGAGATGGATTGTTGGAACTGGATCCGATGTCTTTAGGGTTTGCAACAGGTTGACTAGGAAATTTTCCTTTTTCTCTCTCACTCACGGCAGCGGCTAGTTGCCCAAGTTGGGTTTCTAACCGGGCTATGGCTTGTGTGTTCGAGTTGAGCACTTGGCCGGTGGTTTGCATGAATGAATTTAGAGTGGTGGATGATTGGGTCAACATGTTGGTAGTTTGTGTAGAAGCTTTGATCATAGCTTCTAAACCCTTTTCTAAGACACTCAAACGTTTGTCATGATCGGAATTTGATTGATTTGTAGGCTGGTGAGGATGAGGATGTTGGTTTGGAAAGGATGGGTTAGCAAAATTGTTCGGTGCGTTGAACGGGACAGTGTTTCCCCTTGGGAATTGCGGGTTTGACGCGGGAATAAAGTTTTGATTTCCGGGAGAGTTTCCTTGGTTCCAAGCAAAGTTAGGATGATTTCTCCAACCTGGATTATAGGTTAGAGAGAATGGATCATTTCTAGGACGCTGAAATGCAGCGTTCATCTGTTCTAAAGCGTGGTTATTTCCTAGAAGAGGACATTCCTCTGAAACGTGGGTAGGAGACTGACAGTTATGACATCCCGGGGCAAAAATATGATTGATTTGAGCCGGAGCTCGTTCCTTAACTTCTAAGGCTTCTAACCTCCGCATAATCGTCGCCATCTTCGCTTCAGACGCAATGTTTGACTCCAAGGAAAAACCACTAGACTTAGATTGGGAAACAGATGAAACCCTGTCATCACAGTTTTCCCACTGCATTGTTTTCTCGGATAGACTCTCTAGGAATTCCCAAGCTTCATCGGCGTTTTTTCTCATAAAATCTCCCTGACACATCGATTCTAAAGATGTTTTTGAAGAATAGTCCAATCCTTCATATATGACTTGGCACAATCGCCATTTTTCTAGACCATGATGAGGACATTGGATTAAAAGATCTTTAAATCGGTCAAAGTATTTCCAGAATGGCTCTCCCGGGACAATTTTGAAATTCTGAATGTTGTTCCTAAGCTTTACCGTTTTGTGAATAGGGAAAAATTTCTTGTGAAAAACGGTGACAAATTCCTCCCAAGTTGAGATGGAATTTATCGGTAAGCTGTACAGCCATTTTTTAGCTTTGTCCTTAAGGGCAAATGGAATAAATCTGAGCTTAATCACATCTTCGATTAATTCTCTCATTTTAATCATAATACACACTTCCTCAAATTCCGAGATAAATATATATGCATCTTCTGTTTCGTTACCTAGGAATTTGGGAAGCATGTTTATGAAATACGGTCTAAGCTCGAAATTTGCTCCATTTACTTCGGGGAGTCTTATGCAAGATGGAATTGTATTTCTGGTAGGGTAACACATATCCTGAAGAACTGGTTGATTTGCCATTTCTTGGATTGGTTCAACACAGATTAAGCGATGAAAATTATCCCGAACCCAAAATTGCATACACCAAAACAATTTTTTTTTTTAAAGAAAATTAGTTTTTTTTAAGGAAAGAAAGAAAGAAAATTAGTTTTTTTTATATGAGAATATAAAGAAAAAGAAAAATCCTAATTAAAACAAATCAAGTCAATCACTTTTCAATCAACTCTAACTCTAGGGTTTAGCCTAACTCCACTAGACCAACTCCTAACCAAAAATTCCTACAGTGAAAAGATCAAAGTTTTACACAGGTAGTTAGCCAGGTAAGGATAGTACTAGAGGGTGATCAAAGATCAATTAAGTACCTCTTTCCTTACGGAGCGCTTTACGCAACCTCTAAACCTTGCCTTAGACACCAACTATTCTGAGAAAACTTAAACCGTTCACTTAAGGATTTCTTGTTCCTTATTGAGCTCGAATCCTTAGGGGCCAACGTCTAATGAGTTTTAGAAGGCTAGGGTTTGTGAAGTGAGGAATTAGTGATTTGTGGGCTAAGGAAAGGGTGATGAAATCCCTTACCTTATCTTGATTGGGGTTTTGCCCTTAAGAATATTTTAAGTGTGTGCCAAATCAAGTGCTACAATCACTTTGGTGAATTTCTACACTATATGAAATGCAACCCTAAAAATTAAAAGCGACTAAAAAGGATGATAAAAAGAAAATCTTTTTTTTTTAATTATGGTCAACAACAATCAAATGTGAGAAGATGGCTCATGTTTGAATTTATTATCTTGTTAGTTAATGTCCAAGTGAAAGATGAATTTTATTATGGTCAACAAAAAAAAATCTTTTTTTTAAATCCTAATTGTCTCTAATTATGAAGCTAGCTAAAGAGGGTGGAATTGAAAACTAGAAAGAAGACTTACCCGAAAGCAATGCTCCAAATTCTTGATCTTCAATCCAAGATTTTCAAGCTCCAAGCGGTTCCTTCACAAGAAAAATACACAAGTTAAAGAATCAAGTTAATAAAATCCTATTTTAGCACCTTCCCCGGCATGTGATTTTGTTGAGTGATTGTTATGAATATATGCAAAAGATAATAAATTGAATTTTAGAGGAGAGAAGGAAGAATTAAAGAATAAATGAAATCACAAGGCAAGAAATATGAATTAATAAAATCAAGAAATAAAACTAAGAATGAAAAGAAAATTTAAGAAAGTCAAGATGGAGGATTCAAAAGAGGTAAGAAATCTAGAATATAATCCACTAACCAATTTCAATTACAAAATATAAACTATTCTCTTTTTATCATATTTCAACTTAGATTTATTAAGCATAGATTATCAAACCATTTAAGGAAAGTGTAACCTATCAAATTATCATCTAAGTTAAAATTACTATTCATGATAAGAACAACAACATGATAATAATCCTAGAATTCATAAGCATAACCTATCAAACCATTTAAGATAAGCATAGATTATGAAATTCTTTTTCTACCGATTAGTTCTCTAGTTGATTATCCTAAACATGAACATTTTAAGTGCAAGAGAATAATTCATACAATATAAAGGAAATTAGACTAGTTTCATACAATTCTAAGATTCCTACAAGAATTAAATTCACATTTTAAGAAATAAAAACAAGAAAAAGAACTAATTACAAAAATAAAAAGAAAAGAAAAATCTAAACTATGAACAAGAAATAAATCTAATTACAAAGAAAATAAAAATCTAAACTACAAAATAAATTGCAGAAATTAAATGCAAGAAAAATAAATCTACTCTACAAATTAAAGTGCAAAAAGAAATAAAAAAGACAAGAAAATAAATCTACACTACAAGCATGAATTTAAATCTAACTAATAAGCAATAATAAAGAAATTACTAAAAAGAAATAAAAGAGAAAAGAAATGCAAACCTTCAAATTGCTCTTCATCTCCATCCTCATCATTCAACAAGAGGAGAAAGAACAAATTTAAAGAGGAAAAAATTATTTTTATTAATTGCAACTAAAGTTACAATTTTTGGAAGAGGACTTCTCAATTAAGAGTAGCCCTCCTCTCCAGAAGGAGTTTACAAAATTTTCACACCATTAACCCCTCACTCTCTACCCCTATTTATAGTAATCTTCAATGAATATGAGCCATTGGATTTGTCTTGAGCCCCAAGCAACAATCTCCACCTTTGATTTATTTTATTTTCAAAATCCAATTTTTGAGCCCATTCAAAATCCAGGCAAGGTCCAGCTGTAGCAATCAAGCCCATGGAGCTCATCAAGAGAAATTCAAAATCGGCCCACTTGCATTTGGCTTCATGGACTTGTAATCCAATTGATTTTGCAGCACTTCATTCCAAGCAATTCATGTCCGGTCTCTTGATGAAATAATTTCCAGCAGCCAAAGTCAGTCCGGTCCTCATCACATGCTTTTGATTTCGGCCCACTGCAGCAAAGTCCACAAGTCTTTGGCATTTTATTTTCAAAATAATCTCAAGTCCAAGCCTTCATTTGGTTTCGGCCCATTCAAGCATCTGGCCCAATTCATTTTCAACTTCCAACCAACTGCAGCACTTGTCCAAGTCCGGAACTTGAATTTCAAACAAAAATTGATAGTCCAAATCTAATCAATTCCGGCCCTCAAATGCAACATAGTTTCCATTCATGAATTTCGGCCCACACACTCATTCATGCAACAAAAGTCCAGAGCTCATTTGATTTTCAAAATCATTTCCATTTGGTTTCGGCCCATTTTTATTTTCCAAGTCCAATGTCAGCAACCATCAAACTTTCCACTGTAGCAGCGTGTGATTTTTACATAAAAATCCAATTTATTTTTAAGCAATTAAGTCCAAATCCGGTTCCTTGCACACATGTGATTTTCAAAAATTTATTCTCTTATTTCTTTATTTACTCAAGGGTCTTTGTTGGGAGATGAGATTTTTAGGATTTATTCTTTATTAACCTGCAATTAAAGATAAAAGCAATTATTAGTGGTATATTTATTCATATAAAATAAATAATGAGGGTATAAAATTGTAATAAAAATGTGATTATCAAGATTCTCTAAGTAGGAGATCCCACTTTTAGTTTTCTTTAGACCAGGAGATAGAATATAAAATTCTTCCTCTCCGATTTTGGGTTTATCTCTACCAACAAACAAGAGACCAGGAGATAGAATATAAAATTCTTCCTCTCCGATTTTGGGTTTATCTCTACCAACAAACAAGAGACCAGGAGAGAGAATATAAAATTCTTCCTCTCTGATTTTGGGTTTATCTCTACCAACAAACAAGAGACCAGGAGATAGAATATAAAATTCTTCCTCTCCGATTTTGGGTTTATCTCTACCAACAAACAAAAGACCAGAAGATAGAATATAGAATTCTCTCTCCGATTTTAGGTTCATCTCTACCAACAAACGAGATATTGAGAGAGAGAATATCCAATTCTCTCTTTATAATCTTGGGTTCATCTCCCTGCATAGGAAATGTAACCTACTTATATTTTTAAATCCATGTCGTTCACACATGGGGATGTTATCTCTATCCCTTACTAGAGATAAGCCTACATCTAACACATATAGCCTACATATTCAATATTGCAATTCAAAGTCTAAGAGAGTTTAATCTTTTAGCCCAATGTTATATGTGAAATGGATTTAGATAATTCACATACTAGCCCGATTCAAACGGTAGTCGGTAAAGGCATATCAAATCCGTTGATGGCTGAGGATTTGCCAAAAATCCTATAAGTATTATGGTTATTTATTCTAAACAAGAATGAGTAATCATAATAAAATCTCAATGAGCAAAAGAGTTCACTATATTGACCAAAAGCGTTCAAACAAAGCTACAAAAAATATATGTTCTCAAATTACAAAAGCTTATAATGACGAATTTGATCTTCAAGTTTTGAGAGCTCTATCGCATAAGCCTGTTCGAGTTCAGCTATCAAGCTAGCTTTGAAATTTCCTTCATCAATACTTTGAAGCTTGATGACCTCTTGCTCCTTTTCAACGAGTATTTGGTCCTGAAGATTCAGCTGTTGGGATAGATTAGACTCGGTTCGAATCAATGCCTCCAAATCGGACTTTAAAGCTTCTTGAGCATCTTCGGCCTTCATAAGTTGCTCCTTCAAGCGGTCTATCTCAGCTTGACCCGACTCTAGATTCCGATGCAAGTTAATCTTGGCTTGTGCCTTCTTGGCAATACTTACCCTGATCTGCCTAACACGGGTCCTTAATTTTTGGAGTTCGAATTCAGCTGATTTTTGAGAATCCTGCCACGCCTGTAGCCTTAAGTCTATTTGAGAAGCAATATAAGACGACACGCCATTGGCACGAAAATCCCTCAAATGTTCGACATTCTGTTGGAGGTCGATTAAATAAGCTTCGATCAAATCGGCCAACTCGGCGTATCCGTCTTCTCTGATTCCTAAGACATGGCGATCGAGAGATCTTTTAAAGTTCTCGAAAGGGGATCCTTTGAGGATAACTCGATCGACAACAATATTCAAGTAAAAGATAAAGCCCTGAAGTTCAGAGCAAACAATAGCTTTGTCTGGATCTTCATCTGCCAATAAAGCTTGGATACGATCAGATAATGATGAGGGAAGAACTGCAATGAGAACAGATAAAAGTCAATACAAAATATATATGCGCACACATGACAATGAATAGGAGTATTCCAAGTGCAACAGAAAATCCCATGATTTAATTACCTTGACTTGTCGATGCCGAGGCATGCTCCACAGCAACCGAAGTTTGTTCAGGAATAAGACTTGACGGTGGATTCGCCACACCAGATGATTATTCAGTTGTGGCTTCTGATGGTTTCGGGTCTAGATCAACGGATCCCTTAGAAGTAGATTCTGCAAACGGAATAGGATGAATAAATATTCCAAAGTCGTGAATCAAATTATAAAACACACTAAAGACGTAATGTACCGAGTGGAGTAGCAGCTTTAGTGATTTGCTCTTCTACGGTCGTCCCCGACACTTTGACTTCGTGAACAACTGGGGTCGGATCAGAAATTACAACGGGTTCAGTCTCGGCAGTGTCAGAAGTCGGAGGAACAATAGCTGACAGTTCAATTTCAGCCGGGGGACCTGTCAAGAGCAGGAAACCTAAGCCTTCAGGTTGGTCGGATACACCGATGATAGTAGACGTATCAACTTCAATGGTTGGTCCTACGACTAAAATTCTTATTTAATTATTAAAATGAGAAACAAAAGGTCAATTGAAGACCTAAGTTCGAAAAATACATACCTTCTGATGTACCTACTTCAGTAGAACCAGCTCCAGTAGTTGGTCCTGCGGTAGCAGTCAGAGCTTGGCCTGACAGCAGATCATAAATACGTTGATGGTCATCTTCGGAGATATCGAGATTGAAATCATGCTCGCTAAAGTCTCCGACCTCCGCATCGTGAGTAGCTTCCTGGTCTCTTGGCTCATTAGCAGGAATATCTATGAGACAGAAAGACCCATCAGTACATACAAAAAGGTACGAAGAAACTAAAGCGAATGAAATTGAGGTTACCTTCAACGTCCGTCGTGGGATCAGCAGCACTACTACTCGCACCTACCTCCTTTAGTTTAACAAAAAGAAGATAAAGCACATAAGTTAGTAGGAGAGGAACATGTTCCAATTCACTTATCTCCCGGAAGTGCCCCCCAAATGAGAAAATATTTGTACCTGTGTCAGCGGTTGGCGAGGTCGATGCGATAACTGGAGGAGCGGTGGTGTCCATGCTGATGGGTTCTTCACTCATCGCTCTATGTACTTGTTGAGTGAAGCTTGGTTCATCAACATCCATCAAGCCAGGAGAGGAAGGCTCGGGCATAATTTCTCCTTCTTCTTCTAGCTCACCTGTGACAGTAAAAGAATAAATAAGATTTTATATTCGAAGATAAGATAGTAAAAAAGAGATGAGAATGAGATTTTACCTCCCTCGTCAACCGGAAGATCTTGGGTAAACTCCTCTTCGAACAATGGGGGAAGTTTACGTTGTCGATGGGCAGTCTTCTTAATCCTCTTCGATACGCCAGTATCTCTTGGAACCTCAGAACTCTCGTGACGAAACTTCGTACGCAGTTCAGTTCCGTGAGAAGGTTGAGGTTGAGCTTCAGAAGAAATGGGAGATTGGGGTCTTTTCCTGCGAATAAGTGACTGAACATCCTCGTCTTCTTCTTCTTCTTCTTCTTCCAAGACAGGCCATTTAATGGTCATTCTATTAGAAGATGACAAAGGGATATTCTTCTCCTTTATTTGTATACCCTTTGAAGGAGCATTGGGTGACTTAGGTGAGGAAGCATGATGAGTCCTGAGGGCTACAGGAGAAGGAGGAATATCAGCTTCTGCTTCATCTCCGGTCTCATCCTCTTCACTAGACGTTTCAAATTCGTCACTTTCCTCTGGATCAGCTATCTGCTTTCCTTTACGGGAAGATGTAGTGGGCCCTTTTCCTCTCCTAGAAGGTATAACTCTTTGGACTGCAGCTTCGGCTTCTAACTCGGCAATTCTCCTCTTCTTCGTGGGTGTATTGGCGGCTAAAAGCCACCGACAATAGAGAAAAGTTGCACGAAGCTCGGGCTCAGTGACGGGTAAGCTAAATTGAGCGTCGGTACAGCCGACAATATTCCAAAACCAGGCTCATACCCCATCAATGAGACCTCCACAGGTCGTAGGCCATCTGCTTGGGTTCCCGACATATAATTGATCGTAGCCAAATTGTCGTACAAATCTATAGGGGAAATCAGGCTCTATCCTGCAAGTGTTCCTCGACCGGAAAACCATATAACTTGGTCGAATATTCATCAGCCAGTGAAAGTCTCCCAAATTAAGAGAGGTCCTATTAGCCCCAGGCATTTCCTCATCGGCGAGCATTTCATTATAAGCACCAGAGAATCGGGGGAAACATTTATGGAATTCCCAACACTTAGCCACCCTGAATTACCGTACTACGTCGTACCATTGTTAGGATGGATTCAACCATTTGCATCCTTCCAAGAGTTGTAGCAAAGGAATCTCCGGGTTAGAAATCTCGGGAGCCGACATCATATCAGATCGGTGAAGAAACAACCAAGTTATTAAATACGTGTACGGCAGTTCTACTCTCGACATAAGAATTTTGCTGGAGGGCTCAGCACCCACTTGTGTGAAAGTCTTAGCTAAACTGCGCAGCCCACTGTGGATATCGGCGATCATGGCAGAGAGTAGCGATAATCGGCCCCCAATAGCTAGCTGAACAGCCGGAAATAGAACCTCAAGTGGGAGAGCATCCGAAGGTTGATGTGGCACCACACACTTCTTTAGCCAAATGGCTAAGTATCCAGCAAGAAGAGTCTCTGATCTCATTTTTTTCGTGGCCTGCCATAAGAAGGTCCTAAACTTCGTACCGCTCGGGAAGCCGGCTTCAGATGATCCGATAGTATAAGATTGAGCATCAATCTTCGTTATTAACCTATTGATCTCAGAGGGAGTCAGCGTAGACGATTCACAAACCGCTTCACCAGTCGAACTCTCGAGATTCTGGAATAAATAGTCGGCAAATTGCTTCAGACTGACTCGAGCTGCTTTCTTGCTTTTCACCTCAATCATGGCTATCTCCGTCTGATAATGACAGGTTAATCCCCAAAGAATATCATAGGCAATAGATCCAGCCCTCTTCATCCTCATAAGCTGACGATTAACGGGGAAGTATTCTTGATATGTGGTATTCCCTATTGGTAATCCTGACACCTTCATCATCTCATGGAGTGGAAGCCCTAATTCCCCATATTTAGTGAAAAATATGTTTGTATCTGGGTTATAAGATTTAAACAATGCTAGAAAGTGGTCGACGCTTATCGGAAGGCCGTACATGCTGGCTCGAATCGGGACGTCTAACCCAATGTTGGCTAATTCTTGTCCCCAGCGCCCAAGCACATAGTTAGTCATCCTGGACCACCATTTATCTGCAAGTGAATGGACCCAACCGAAGCATCTAAACTTCTTGAGGAGAAATTCTCTGCCTAGTCTAGCAAGCTGGGTTTTCACTGTATTGGCCCTTATCATCAATTCATTCTGAGGAGCACTATCTGAGCCAAGTACCCCCGGGTGAAGGCCACGAACAGTATATCGACCACTGGAGCCAGGTGCTGTAACATCATTACCTATAAACCCACAATGGACGCGTTCATGATCCTCTGTCAAATGCCATGACATTTTTCTCGATACTTTCAAGTTCTGTAGTTACAACAACGAGTAATGTCGGGGAAACGAGGGAAGAAATAGGAGATCTCCATCAGAGTCGTTCAATCAAACTTCTGGACTACATGAAAGAATGTCAGGATCCTCTATAGAATCTCCGAACAAGTAATTGGGTTTCTTCAATGGTTCAGTAGAGTCTCGTATAGGTGTCAAGGGTAAATCGGTCAATAATTGTCGCAGAGTACGATGACTTCATTCACGAACCAGTTCAGGAGTACTATCGTCACAACCCTCATTAAACTGACGGGTCTCCCTGACAAGAAAATCACCATTGAAAGAAGCATGGAGGTTGCCACTATGACCAGGATCTTCTCTATCAGAAAAGGCTACAGAAAGAAAGTGGACTGTAAACAAAATTGGACACAGTTGGACGAAGGAGATGCTAAAAGAGCAAGACTCACTGCTCTAAGTAGCCGCGGTAGTGTTTACTGTCGCGTGTTACCGTGACACTATTTGCTGCCACGCTTAGCCGCGGCAGCACGTGCTGCCGCGGTAACTGAGCAATGGCCGTTGGCTTCGAAAAGCTACGAGTTTGAGGAAAACTCGCATCTCGACTGTGGTACATGTCTTAATTAAACAAGATATGTGTTTTGTAGCGTCAATCCCCTCAAAGGAGGATGTCAACTCTTCCCAGATGACTCTAAGAGGAGGCAAATGAGGTTATATACATAAAGTCATCAATTTTGGACAGAGAAAAGCTAAAAGATTACCTCCAAACGATGGAGCAGGGGCCTCAACTTCTTCAGATGCTTGGGCGACTGATTTACCTTTGGGAACACGAGCCTTCTTAGGGGACATGATGAAATCAACCTAAAGAATCAGGAAATTAGGGTTTTAGATGAAATCCCAAGCAAAGATCAAAATAAAATCCCAAAGTATGACCTATAGGTTCGGTTTTACCGGGGGACGAGAAGAATTAGGCTCGAAGGATGAAAAGACCGAAGCAAATCTCAGATCTGGGTAAAGAACCCGAAACCCTAGATCTTCTTCGAACAAGAATCACCGAAATATGAAGAGATGGGGAGGAGAAGAGCCAAAATATCTCTTATATAGGGTATTTGAGGATGTTTCGAATTCAGAACGACGGGGAAGAATGACCCGAAAAGCCCCAACCCTCAATTTTAAAACCCCAACTGACCACCTCTGTGCGCGTCAGTCGACGTTGACACGCATTAGCGCGTCAGTCGACACTGACGCGCATTAGCACGTCAGTCGACACTGACGCGCATTAACACGTCAGTCGACGCTGACGTGAAAAAGTGTGGCGTGCCAGCAGTGATACCATAGGTATTTGAATATACACATTCCTCATTGTATTTGTAATGTATATCCGAAAACTCCGATGAGTATATGAGTATAAACTGCATCTCCTTGAACCTCCCAACGGGTATATGAGGTTAAACTATTTCCCAAACACTCCAATAAAGTATATGAGTATAAATTGTTCCTTCGCCAGCTTTAGTTCAAGATTTTGACAACGGTCAAGTGATAAACACAGGACTGGAAGAATTTTAGCTATTCTACAAAGCACTGAGTAGACTAAAAGACGAAGAAGTCAGGAATCGAAGCCATTCACGAATCATTCTACGCAATCTCCTCAGCTAAGTACTGAAGGGATTGTAATTAAAACTTATCTTATCTAAAGTATTCCAGACTCTTCTATAAAAGAACGATTCTGAGATACTTTGGAGGGGGTATCTGTAGGCATAAAAAAAACTTACGAACATCCAAATACTGCTCAAGACAAAGAGAAGACGATAAACGCCATTTTTAAGTCATGGGAGATCATACAAGACCAAAGGAAACAAAAGGATCTGTGAATCAACACAAAACAATGAAAATTCACAGAACAACGCAAACTTGCCACATGTGGGCGCGGCAGTGATAGCTGCCGCGCATTGCCGCGA
>NC_033798.1:86337609-86404735 GCF_001876935.1 Asparagus officinalis
AAAAATACTATCCCTAGTACATTCAGGATAACCCGTTTACCGGGAAGTTTCTTGAAGAATATTACACTTGATATTCTAGAGGATAACCTAAAATAATTTTTCACCACCAAAATCCCTCACTGATCAATTTCAATTGACAGTGGGTCCACCAAAAATGTCTTTCTGGCCCTCTTGACTCTTTCCATGAACAAGAGGTCCACTTTCAGTTCGGAGTCCCATTTCGATAAACGAAAGAAATCCTTCCCTTTTTCTCTTTGGTTAAACCTTTTTCATGGTTATAACCGGAGTTGAAAATTTCACTTCGATAAACGAAGAACTCATCTTCAGATTAGATAACCAGTCCTATAAAAGGTAACTTTATCTATATCTTCCAGACTCTCGGAGTGGACACCCCACTTCTAGTTTCTTCTTCGCTGGAAATAGAATATAAAATTCTTCCTTTCCAGAATCAAGGAATAGAATATAAAATTCTTCCTTCCTTGTATCCGGGTTCGCCTTCACCCTAAAAGAAGACCGGGAAACAGAATATAAAATTCTCCCTTTCCCGAACCAATCTTTTCCCAAAATTTGTCAATCTAGGATTCATCCTAGGAAGTTTATCCCGAATCCTAAGCAGGGATAAGTCTGCGCCTAACACGCGCTGCCGGTTTAGTCTTTTTCTGTACAAAAAGACACCAGAGTTCGATTCTGGGGTATTCTATCCTGAAACCTAAGTAAGGATAAGTCTGCGCATAACCTGCGCTGCCGGTTAGTTCCTAACCGCTAAAAAGAACACCCGTCCACATATTCAACATTGTGGCAGATTGTTATTAATAACACCAAAATCCATGTCTTACACGCATGGGGAATGTCATCCTGAATCCTAAGAAAGGATATGCCGACGCCTAACACGCGTCGCCGGTTTAGTCTTTCGCCGTAGAAAAAGACACCAGAAGACCAGTCTGGGGTATTTTATCCCGAAACCTAAGTAGGGATAAAGTCAACACCTAACACGTGTCGCCGGGTAGCCTATTCCCGTAACAATGGCGAAGTCTATGTATTCGACATCATAGCACGAAGTAGCCCGATTCAAACGGTAGTCGGTAAAGGCTTATCAAACCCGTTGAAGGCTGGGGGTTGGCCAAAAATTATAAAGTTAACACCTAACACGTGTCGCCGGGTAGCCTATTCCCGTAACAATGGCGAAGTCTATGTATTCGACATCATAGCACGAAGTCTAAGGGAGTTCATTCCCTTAGCACAACGTTACATGCGGAACGGATTCCGATAATCCGCATGCTAGCCCGACTCAAACGGTAGTCGGTAAAGGCTAATCAAACCCGTTGAAGGCTGGGGGTTAGCCAAGGGTTCGCCAAAAGGGATAAAGTCAACATCTAATACGTGTTGCCGGGTAGCCTATTCCCGTAACAATGGCGAAGTCTATGTATTCGACATCATAGCGCGAAGTCTAAGGGAGTTTACTCCCTTAGCTCAACGTTACATGCGGAACGGATTTCGACAATCCGCATGCTAGCCCGACTCAAACGGTAGTCGGTAAAGGCTAATCAAACCCGTTGAAGGCTGAGGGTTTGCCAAAAATCCTATGAGTATTATGGTCAATCATTTCAAACGGAATGAGGAATCATAATAAAGATAAAGATAAAAGAAACCAGTTCCACTAAAAGGATCAAAAGTCAAAACATTCAGCAAATGAAATCATACATCAAGAACATGGCCAAAAATCTGCTGATTAAGCCTAGACAGCTTCTCATCATAAGCTTGTCTCAGCTCAGCTCTGATAGACTCCTCGTTGGTGGCTAAAGTCTTCGCAGCAACCTCCTCTGTCTCGGTCAGCTTCTGCTTCAAGAATTTCAGCTCATCTGATAAAGCGATGTGAGCCTGCTGATCCTGTGTCTTCGTCATCTGAAGAATAATCAAAGTCTCCTTTTTCTCATTGAGCTCTCTTTGGAGCTGGTCTATCTGGGTCTCACAAGAGGTAATAGAGGAGTCAAGCTCGGTGAGTGAGGATGATTTAGTAGCAAGGTTAGCCTCAACTCGATCTATTCGGCCCCGCTGCACCTGAATCTCGAGCTCAGCAACCATCCGAGTACTGCGCCATGACTGTAAGCGAGTATCCAACTCAGCAGCAATGAATGAAGAGGCACCTGCATCCCGGAGCTCGTGAAACATCTGAAGCTCACGCTCTAAGCAGTCAAGGTCATCGAATATAACTCTCGCCAGATCCGGGTATCCCGCATCCCTTATTAAATTTATTTTAGAATCAAGGAATGGTTTAAACTGGCGAAGGGAAAGTCCGTCGTGGAGGAGTTTGCCAAGCATAACATTCATAAAGGAGAAGAAAGAGCGGACTTCTATGCAAATGACGATCTTCTCAGGGTCATTGTCCGATAACAACTCCTTCACGAGGACATGAAGCCGAGAGGAAATGCCTACACAAAAAAGGAGAAATCCGTCAAAAAGCCTTAATAAGGAAATAAATGACATTTTCTGCGGCTTAATTTATACCTCCTTCCCCTTGAGTCGCTGGGGGTAGCGGAGACGTAACGGCTGTGGGAGTGTCAACTGGTGGAGTTGGTCTCACAGCCGGCTCAGCAGGATCAGCCTCGGCAAAAGCTCCTGTTAAACACAGAACAGAATATTCAGATGCATTACATTATAGCTGCATTAGTCAAAAAAGTGGCTAGTCCTATAATTAACTCGAAAAGAGGCGCGTACTTTCAAAAGAATCATTCTCGGGATCCTGAGGGAGTACGGGCTCAGGAAACATATCCTCGGGCAGCGGGCCATCGATCTGAGGAGAGTCATACATGAAATGGAACATAGAAGTGTCTGCAGGCAAACCCGCCTCGTCGAAATCGTCAATCGAAAAATCTCACACAAGGAAATGTAAGTACGAAAGAAGAATGAAGAGAATATGACCAATGGAAATAAGTTACCTCTCGTAGATGTATCTGGATTCACTGAATCAGGTCCTACATTGGTAGCCTCCCTAAAGTCAGCGGCTTCTGCAGGTTTTTCTACCTGGTAAGGTGAGTCAGGCTCACCAGAAGATACAAACTCATGAGGAGCAGGATCGAAACTCATCTCCCCTTCCTCGCGCTCTCCTGCATAGAATGGGAAAGCATGAGCCTAAAAATCTAAACGATCAAGAGAATGATCTATAGAGTAGATGTTACCTCTGTCGCTAGCAGGATCATCACCAGCCAAGTCCATCTCAGATGCCCGCGAATCTGCAGGCGGCTTATGGGCTAGTCTCTTCCGCCTATCAGCACGGACAGTAGTCGAAGGTCTTGCCCGGGCAAAAGGACGGAATTCCTCTTCACTGTTTGTCGCTGTCCCTGAAATATCAGATAGTGGTCAGGACTGGCAATTCGGAAATGCAGAAAGAAAAGATGGGTGACTAACCTCGCTCGAAATCTGCCTCGTAGTCTTCAGGATCTCCGCCTGAAGCCTCTCCAGCAGAACTAAAGGCCCTATGACCTTCTGCATCAAGTCGGCGGGTCTTGCCCCGCGCCCTCTGTGATCGAGCACCATCCCGAATCACATGAGAATCAATCTGAGAGGCTTCTTCGGCCACCAACTCTTCAATAGGCTTCACAGGGACAGTCTTATTAGCTGCTAACAACCACCTGCAGCTCAAGAAAGTGAGGTTCAACTGTCGCTCAGCACCCGGGAGACTGAACCTAGCACCAGTGCAGCCTGTCACGGTCCACAACCATGCACGAAGACCGTCCACCAAACCTCCATGAGCCCGAAGCTGCTGGCGCGGATTCCCGACATAAAGCTGGTCATAACCAAACTGGCGAGCGAATCGGCAGGGTAGATATGGCTCTATAAAACACTGATTCCCCACCCGGAAAGTCAGGTAGCCCGGCCTGATGTTCACTAGCCAATTAAAGCAGCCGATATCTAAATAAGTGCGATACTCCCTCGGCTTCTCCTCATCAATCAAACATTCGCCATACCGGCTGGAGAACTGCGGAAAACAAGTAGAGAACGCCCAGCACTTGTGGACCTGTAGCTGCCTCCTGATATCAGAGAATCCTCGGCCTTCCCACTCGCCATTCTCAAGCAGCTGTAGTAAGGGAACAGAGTGGTCCATGGCATGCGGTACCGACATCATGTCAGAACGATGAAGGACGAACCAAGCCATCAAATAAACATACGGAAGCTCCACCTTAGTAGTAGGAATCTGAGTCGGCGATTCACTCTCCTTCCGTGTAAAAGCACCGGAAATCTGTCGAAGCCCTCGATGAATGTTAGCCACCATCACCGGAAGAAGGGAAAGTTCCTTTCTGTATGCAAGTTGAACCGCAGGGTAGAGCACTTCCAGTGGCAGAGCGTCACCGGACTGATACGGGACTACGCATTTCTTTAACCAGATGGCGAGGTAGCCGGCAAGAAGAGTCATCGGACGAATCGGTGCGGTCGCATGGCATAAGAATGATTTGAATTTAGTCCCTGCAGGAAAGCCACTCTCAGGACTGCTAATGGTATAGGAGTGGGCGTCAGTCTTCTTCAGCAGCTTATTAACCTCTGAAGGAGTCAGCGGTGCAAGTTCACAAATAGTTTTGCCAGAATGGCTCTCTAGATTCCTGAACAAATATGATGCGAACTGCTTCAGGCTCACATTTGATTTGGTCCTCTTCGCTAGGGGCTTAGACTGCGCCAAAGCAATGTGATAGTGACAAGTGAGGTCCCATAAGGTCTCGTAGCGGTCGGGCATGCGATCCTTCAGCCGACTCAGTTCATGGTTGGAAGGAAAATACTCCTGGTATAACATCTGACCCATGGGCAAACCAGAAATCTTATGCATCTCATGAAGAGCCAAACCCAACTCTCCGTGCCTAGTCAGAAAAGTGTTCGAATCCGGATTATAAAGCTCGCATAAGGCAAAGAAATGCCTCGCACTAACGGGTAAACCGTGCATGGTGGCACGAATGGCTGCATAAAGACCGCAAGCATGCAACTCCTCGCTCCATCGACTCAAGACGTACTTCGTCATACGAGCCCACCAAAACTTGTCCAAAGAATGGACCCAACCATAGAATCTGTGGCGCGGTGCAGGCATCTCCCGTCCTAAATTAGCGAGGCGATTCCTCAAAGTAGAAGCAGAGGCAAGGAACTCATTACGGGGCGGTGCATCTAGTCCCAGTACTCCAGGACGCAGTCCAACAATATGAATCCTGCTCGAACCAGGAACTGCCTGATGAGTAATGTAGCCGCAGTGAACGCTCTCATGATCCTCTGTCAAGCGCCACGACATCTCCCGTTTCACAGCCTGACGCCTGAGCTCAGTCAAGGAACGGTGCCGAGGAATCTTCGGTAAATATAAGAAGCCATTGCTAGTCTTATGAAGCCACTGCTCGGCGTCAATAAATACTGCATCGGGATCTCTGACAGAATCACCAAACAAGAAATCAGTCTTCCTAAGAGACTGAACGGAACTAGCATCCTTCACGAGGGGCGCATCTGTAATCAGCTGACGAAGGGCTCGATGTCCACCTTCCTTCACCACTTGGGCAACCTCTGTCGACGTGCCCGGAACAAACTGGGAAATAGGTGGAATCGGCGAAAAATCTTCAGACGTCGAATAATATTCGTCACGACGTCCATCCACCGCATGCGATGAAAAGGCTCCGGAAGGATACTCCACTGAAAACAAGCAATTAAGTGTTTGTTAATTTCAGGTATAAAAGGAAATTGAACTCATCTTACAAATCGGTAAGATAGAGTCATTACCTTATAAAGGGTGAGACGATTTGGCCACATTGTGCATTTATAAGATAGGGCATATCGACAATGTATCCCTGCCTTATAAAACACAATGCAGCGTCAAAACGCCCCCTTTATTTTGAGATATGGTTTTGACCAAGCAAAACCTATCTTTAAAGCGTCGATCCTCACCAAGGAGAATCAAGTCTCTTCCCGATTGCCTCACCAAGGAGAACAACGTGGGGTAAAAGGACCAATTTGCAAATTTTCAGAAAAAAAAGAGGGTTAATTTGTAAAACTTCTATCTTTAAAGCGTCGATCCTCACCAAGGAGAATCAAGGCTCTTCCCGATTGCCTCACCAAGGAGAACAACGTGGGGTAAAAAGGACCAATTTGCCAATTTGCAAATTTTCAGAAAAAAGAGGGCTAATTTGTAAAATTTCGAATATGCAAAAAATAGCTCACCAGCATATGAAGGAAGCACGCCGTCAGCCGATGCAGCAGGGGAACGACCTCTCGAGACTCGCGACATAATGACCTACAAAATAAATCAAGAGGTCAGATCTAGAAAAAATCCTCTTTTTATTGCAATTCTACCCCCTGAAAGATAAGCTCGAGGCGCCAAATCATAATCCTAACCCTCGCATGCAATCCCACAAGTTCATAAATTAAATTAAGCATAAAAAATGCTAAAATTATGGAAGATATACCTGAGGGAAAGCTCGAAGATCCAATAAAAATTAGATCTTGAAAAGTGCTCGAACCACGCGCTCGAGGGGCCTGAGAGAAATTCTAAAAATGGAAGTTTCGATGGATTTCTCAGTCAAAGATCCAAAGGAATGCTAGATCTAAGACGGATATCAAGTTTTGAGGGAGAACGGATGCTCGAGGGAAGAGAAAAGCAAAAAAAGAGGCTAAGGGGGGGGGCGGCCCTAGAGATGAAGAAAAAGAAAAAAAAAAAAGAACCCCTTTTATAGGGTGAACCGGTTCTGAACCGAACCGAACCGGACCGGACCGGGTTTGAACCGGAATCTAAATTGAAGCTGAACCGAGCGTCGAAACGACTTCAAATCGATCGACGGTTCAGTCCATCATTCATTTACTCCTCTCCCATACGTTCGGAAGAGTTGGAGGATTTTTGAACCTAATTACTGCCTTTTTTGGGTCATTATCAGACCGGTTCAGTTCATTTGGGCGTAGAGAATACTCCAATAAGGTATATGAGTATAAACTGTTCCCTAATTTTTGTTGAGAAGTTCCTGGAGAATATTTTTCATAAATATTCTTAAGGATAACTCGACAACACTACGCCGGACAACACGTTGCAAGATAAAGACTCGACGCCAACAATCGATGGTCAGCTAAAGATTAGAAAGTCAGGAATCGACTTCAAGTTTAAAATTCCGACAACGGTCAGACAATAAATGCAGCACCGAAACTCTTACAGACATTCGACAAAGCACCGAATAGCCTGGAAGATTGAAGGAATCAAGAACGGAAGTCATTCCAAAGTCCCATTACACCGACTGAAGGTTGGGACGATCATATCCAAAGTATTCCAGACTCTTCTATAAAAGAACGAGACTGAAATACTTTGGAGGGGGTATCTGTAGGCATATAAAATTGCTTATAGGTCCCTTAGCTCAGCTCGGCACAAACCGACGGACCAACGAGGCGACGAGGTCGACGAATCGCACGCAAGCAACGGAATAAATCCATTCGCGTTCGGAATCAAGCCAAGTGTTGAAGAGTCAACGAGTGATCCAACCAAGGACAAACTCGGACGAATCACGATCGAATCAAGATCAGTTTTGGACTCGAAATCAGAAGCGGATCTACTGCCAAATCAGATCAACAAAATCAGAGTCTAAGTCAACCGAAACACAGACAAAACGAGACCGGACAAAATGATGGAAAACCCACTGCCTAAGGGGGCTCGGCCAAAGCCGAACCACCCATAGGTGGCTCGGCCTAAGCCGAGCCACCCATGGGTGGCTCGGCCCCGTGCCCGCCACCCATAGGTGGCCGACACTGTTCTGTGCGCGGGCACAGTAAAGAGAGCCTATAAATAGGCCAAGGGTTGTTCATTTTCAAAGGTTGGACTTTGGAGAGCCGAAACTCTGCCGGATTGAAGATTGAGCTTAGAGTTTCGAAGACTTGAAGACTTGGACATCCAGATCTGATCCTCGGCGAGCATCCACGTCACAAAAGGCAGGAGTTCGAGAGAGGGGAAGAACAGATCTGAGATCTACACGAGATCACACTCCGGATATAAGCTTGGTCTTAGATCCCGAGATCCGAGCGATTATTTCCTTAGTGAACTAATCCCTCCTGGCTATTATTCCCTTCGTGGAATAATACCCATCAAATCGTATAGATCCGACCGGATCTAGATCGCGCGGTGATCCACGGATTAACCCCGGCGTTGGCAAAGAACCCACAAAAGCGAGTGACCGCAAAACAGGAGCTCGCGATTTGTTCACAAGGAGAAAGTTGTAATCTTTTTTATTTTCTTTGATTTCGTTGTAACCGGATCTAAAAAAAGACCGGATCTTTTGTAACCACAAAAAGTTGTTATTTTGAGATCACAATGAATTCAATGAAAGAAACGATTTTCCCTGCGAACATTAACCAGTTTGAATTTAGGCCAAAGATTGGTGGGACCAACGCATATTTTTTTGGGAGTTATGCTATTGTAGCCATCTTGGAGTAATAGAGTGGCTAGAGCTCAGTCGGAGGAAACTTGAATTCAATCTCAAAAGGAATAGATTTCCAAAGAACTCAAGGCCGATTTGGACCGTTGGGGCCGATGTACGACTTCAGATGATAGTCTAATTAATGATGTCAGCTAATGCATAAAAAAAGGAAATTATTTAATGAGACCCATTGCACCAGATATATAATGCATCCAGACACAACAAAAATGTACAAGGACTTGAAGGGACATTTTTGGTAGAACGACATGCTTAGGGAGATTACATAGTATGTAACTAAGAACTCAACCTGCCAGCAAGTGAAGATAGAACATTAGAGGTCAACATGGACCCTACTACATTTACTCATTCCAGAGTGGAAGTGGGTAGTTATTTCTATGAACTTCATTAAAGGATTGCCAAGATAGAAGAAGGGGAAACGATTCAGATTGGGTGATAGTTGATCGGTTGACGAAGTCAGCACATTTTATACCAGTAGGGACGACTTACATAGAGGAGACTTATATGAAAACATTCATTTCCAAGAGACCGTAAGATTACGAGGAGTTCCAAAAATGATTGTATCAAATCGAGGCTCGGTTTTTACTTCACATCTCCGGAGGAGTTTCCAAAATTTCTTTTGGTAGAAAATTATCTTATAGTAGTGTATTTCACCCGTAGGCAGATGGGTAGGCGAAGAGAGTAAACCAAATGTTGAAGGACATGTTGCGGGCATGTGTTATAGATTTCTATGTTAGGGAATTCAGCGATTTAGTAGACGGGGAGAACTTACCTTGAGATATGTTTCGATGCTTTTCATCATGTTGGAGCAGTTTCACATAAAGTAGATCTTCTAACATCGATATCGAGTATACACGGTGTTTTTCATGTTTTGATGCTTGAGAAGTATTTACTTATCGCGGAACAATAACAAGTATTAGACGCGCCGAAGATTTAGCTCCATGATGATTTGACTACATTGAGATACATGTTCGTATTCTTGTTATGAGAAAACAAGAGACTTAGAAATAATGTGATTTCATTAGTCAAAGTTCAAGTGAATCGGAAAGGAGCTAAGGAGGCTTCTTGGGTGTATGAAAATGATATGCAACTATCCACACCTATTTGAACATGTAAATTGATTTGATTATAATTTTCTCAAGGTCTATGATGTTTTGGATAGTCATATTTATATTTAACACTAGAATGGAGGTATTATCACTTAGCTCCTAGTCATTTGGAACATATGATATATATATATAGTGGGTTCCTTGTTTGGATTTTTTGCCCAACATACTAGTTTCGTTTAGTTAGGGGTTAAGTGGGAGTATCCGCATTTTAGATTGTTTAGCATAGATATTGCTAGTGATTCATATCTAGGGATTAATAGTATGAGATGTGTACGGAAGGGTTTCCTTGTCTGGGTTATCCCCTCTTAGTGTCTTTCTCATAGTATTAATTCTTAAGATACGTTGCGGAATTTCGAGGACGAAATTCTTTTAAGGGGGGAAGAATGTAAAACCCCAAAAATTTAAATATTTTATGATTGCAAAACATGCACAAAGGCCAAAAGAGAAATCTGAGAATAATGACTAATTATGAGTTTCTATATTTTATGCGCTGATGTAGTTAGAATCTGAGAAAGTGTAAAAGACCAAAGTTGTAGGTCTCTTCAGTATCTTTCTAACAAATTTTTAATTACCTCATTCTGAGGTCATATGCGAAAGTTACAAACAAAATACCGAAGAGTATGTTTCTAGTCAGACTGAGTTTTCCAGTTTCGGGTTTCGGGTTTTGGGCTGTAGTTTTTCGGGTTTGCTATCATATATACACATATTTATACACAAAAAACACTCCTTTTCTCCTATGTTCCAAACCCTAGCAGCCACTCTCCTCCTCTCTTAAACCCTAACCCTAAACTTGTGTTCTCGGGGGAGTTTCATGAGGCGAAAAGCGACGAGAAGGCACGATTTGCGACGTTTGGCATCAAAGGATCATTCTCAGACATTTTTGAGAGTTCATCAACACCCCTCAGGCATGTTTCATCTCGTTCAATCCTACACCCTTAGTTTTAAACGTTTTTAATGATGTTTTCATGTGATTTGTGAGCCTAACTTGCTAGTTTATGTATAAAAGTTTGATCATATTATTGTATATTGCAAAAAGAACAAGTTTTTAGTAAATAAAAATCACCCATGAATTTCTTAATGCTGATCTAGATCTGGAAATATTTCTAACAAGAGTTTTAAATGAAATATCCTTGTTTCCATATGTTTCGACATGTTTATACGTATTCATGAATGATTTCGTTTCATCTAAAGTGTTTAGAACTTTCTTCCACATGTTTTAGAAATGCTAAATCATTTATAGAGGATTGGTAGTGTTCGAGATTTACATATGAAAGTTTTTTTATATCAAAACCCATAGAGCAAAAAACCTATAGAAAGTTTTCTGCACCTGAGCGGTCGACCGTGGCGGTCGACCATCGGACGCGTAACAGAAGCAGGAAGCTTCTGTTTTCTTATGCGGTCGACCGTGGTAGTCAACCGCTGGGCGTGCAGATGATCAGAGACCTTCTGCTCACTGCACAGTCAACCGCAAATAATCGACGGTCGACTGTGAGATCTGTTTGTGCATGTGCACGTCGTATGCATGCAGTTGTGGCTGACGAAAAACCTAGGTTATATGGGTTTGTTATATACTGAGATTGGTGTACATGAGTTGACTACTGTCATGAAATTAGATTTACTCACCGAGGCAAGAGAATAAATGTTATATATGTTGATTCTGACATTATTTACATGTTGGAGTCCTCGTGTTGGACTATAAACTATTGAAGTCCTCGTGTTGGACTATAAGCTATTGAAGTCCTTGTGTTGGACTATAATCTATTGAAGTCCTCGTGTTCGACTATAAACTATTAAAGTCCTCGTGTTGGACTATAATCCACTACAATTCTCATGTTAAACTTTAAGCTATTGTCGTTCATGTATTGGACCTTTATCTATTGTAGCCCACGAGTCGGGCATATATTTTTGACTTATGTCAGGTTATTGATAGTATGATTAGAGATGGAGCTGTCTTTCATTATTGCTCCACACTGTAGCTTTTGGATTTGGTATTTAGAGGAGTTGTCTTTCATTATTGCTTCACACTGTAGCCTTTGGATTTGGTATTTAAGGATTTATAAATTTGAGACATATGGTATATACATGAGGGTTTCCTTGTTTGGATTATTTCGCTCGACGTACCATGCTCGTGTTGTAAATTTCTAAATACCAAATCTCTATTTATTTTAGAGTAGATGATTGTTTATCTATATGTATTACCAGCTATTTTCTTATCCTTCTAGCCCTTCTCCCTGGGGTTGGTTGAAATGTTACTCGCTATAGCGCTTTGACGCTCTTTGTTTCCCCCCCTTTCAGGTAACGAGCCAGGTGCACGGACAGTCGTAGGTTGATGGAGCTACTCTAGTAGTTATTTATCTATATTATTAGTAGTTATGTCAGAACTCCACAATGGATGTGTTTATGAACATTTAAGTTATCATTTTAGTTTTATAAAGGCGATGTGCCTTAATGTCATTTAATTCGAATTCCTATTGTGAGACAGTTGTATCAGTTCAGATGTTTTTTTCTCAGAGATTTATCCATTCATATCAGTGGTGATGATTTTTCTTCAGAATATCTGTTGTTTAGTATTTCTTTTGTATATTCTCTCTTGTCTGTTTTGTACCTACACCTGTTATTGATTCCACTAGATAGATAGTAATTGTGATGGTGAAACGTGTTAATGCACGGTGTAGTACATGACAGGTTTGATATTCTTGGTTTTACCTTGGACTGCAGTCTTGTTGAAACTAGATAGTAATTGTGATGGTGAAACGTGTTAATGCACGATGTAGTGCATGACAGGTTTGACATTCTTTGTTTCATATTGGACTGCAGCCTTGTTGAAACCAGGGGCGTCACATATATCTTAATGATGAATCACATCCATAACTGACATCCACCAAAGACTCAGACTATCAATTAGCTATCTCAGTGTAACTCTTTGTAAGACTTTGAAACTTAGCATCATCATGTGAAACGGACTACCTTCTAGGTATCCTAAACAGTATACACGGCTCATTAATTTCATCGTGATCTCAGTGCGCAATATGAGTGCGAGACAACCTACCATATAGGTATCTAAAAAGATGGCTCACAAGCCTCATCGTACCCTCGTGCGGACGGACTGCTAGACAAAGCATCTAAACCCGACTCAATGGCATGTATGAATAGAATATTGACGCACTACCCCATGTAGTACTAAACTGAGCTCATTACCGATATCCATTTTATATATAAACTATGTAAATGTGGTATATCAATGTACTATCTCATATAGAACTGAGCTATGCTCATTAACAATATCCAACGAGTGTATGAACAATAAACAACCCAACACTTGACATAATCACCTCTGGGATACTCATGTATGTGCAAACGACATTGTACTTGTGTATTCATGAATTTCCAAGTAAGGGAGTGCGGCTCGAACCTCGTGAACACATCTCAAACAGATACAAAACACAAACTCAGAAAACAACCTTAGTAGTCGACTATTACGCTTAGTAGTCCAGTACTCTAAGCCCATCCAGAATCTAGAAAATTAGACTAAGTGTGAGTAGTCGACTAATATGAACATTAGTCGACTACTCTGCTATGAAAAACAATTTTGTGAGTCGCACCAGGAAAGGAGTAGTCGACTACACATGTTATTAGTCGCTACTCTGTGTTAAACAGATTTTTTGTTTCTCAGGTTTTGATGTTTTTGTGAATATTTCTTAAAAAAAACTCATTTAAATCACATGGAACATAGAAAAAATGTCTTAGTCTTCTGAAATTTACCATCAAAGATTAGTTCACATGATTTAACTCTTTGATTAAACACTAATTAGAGTTTAAGTTTTTAATTATTCAAAATCTAACATAAAAACATGAATTATCACATGATTAACTTGGACAATGTTATAACTAATATTGAACAAAGATAAACTTATTTAAAACACGTTCATGTTATTGTGATCTCAAAACCTAGGGTTTAAGTATGATTAATTTATAAGAAAACTTGATTAATTAACAAACTAGGGTTAGGACATGGGTTAAACTTAATTAATAAATTAAAAACAAAATTAACATTTATCCTAATAATCATGATCATGTTTCTAATATAAACAGTAAGAAAACTCTATAGATATAACATTTTTTTACAGTTTATATAAAAAATCTAATCTTTTCACATTAGATTAAGTTCTAAGCATCATATCTGTCATTTTACTTCATAAAAACATGTTTATAAACTACGGGTAAGGTTTGGATACAGATGATCTTTCCTTAATCTCATGTACAAGCCTCTGAAATAAACAGCAAGCAATCCAAAAGTGCAAACAACTCGTTTTCCCTTGCCACATGTCGATGATCTCGCTCTCATGTCGGTATTTTGCTTCACAAAGCTCACAAAACTCATAAGAAATTGATCTAGGATTTTTGAGAGGAGAGGGTGGCTGCTAGGATTCAGAGATATGATAAAAGAGAAGAATTTTTATGAAAAACATAGGTATTTATAGAGGCTAACCCGAAACAAACCCGTTTGACCCAAACCAGGAAAAATATTCTGACTGGGAAAATAACATTCGGTATTTTGGCTGTAACTTTCTCATCTGACCTCAGAATGAGGTAATTTAAGATTTATTGGAAAGCTACTGAAGATACCTACAATTTTTTCTTTTAAATTTTTCTAGATTCAAATTGAATCGGTGTGTAAAATATGTACACTCTTAACTAGTTGTTTTTCTAGATTTTTGGCTCGTGTATATAGTGCATGATTTCATGCATGTTTCTCATCTATATTCACATATATACATTGAATTGATCTCAAATCAATATTTAGCATACTCAAACATCAAAATATGTTATTTATAACCATATAACATATCTATTACTATTTATTACAACTTATTCAAACTTTTGGGGTTTTACATAGACCAAACAATATTGGTCCTTGAATGCAAACTTATAAATGCCTCATTTGAAACTTCACTCAATTCTAAAGGTGCTTGATGAACTCTATTGATGTGTATGCAGTATGCCTTTGCAGCCTTCCATATGCATTGCTCAAAAAAATTCCCCAATGTACAATTTTTTAAAGTTTTTCCACATGTGTCTCATACATACACTATGCTCTGCTTGAGGTATAGTGTAGAAATATCCTCCAATATACCATTTTCTCAATCACTAACAAGGCCTACAACTCCAATATCACAACTGAAAGCTTGAAGCAAATTTTACAAAAATCATAACTAGATTTATCTTCGTTCTTCTTCAACTATAGCTCCTTCTTCAACTATAGCAAAGTCAAGTAGAAATAGCCCTTGCTTCCCATCTAAACTTGTAGCACATAACATTGTGCCTATATACTTTAACGTTAAGTGGCATTCAGCGTGTGGAATGAAAGGCTTATACCCTTTCCTAAACCCCCTCAATTGAAGCTCAAAAGCACATAAAAATCATTTCAAAAGCATGATCATCTCTAAGTTTAACTTCTTTATGACATCATGCATTTCTTTTCAGCACCTCATATTTTAAAGGCAACACAAAGTTAGAAAAAACTTCTACACAACATCTTCCTTGTAGCTTCTCTGCATCTCTAAGCTCTATTATATGATACATTTTTTAAAATCTTAAAACATAGTTTTCCTTATATCTTTAGGAGGCATGTCAGAATTCTTTTTTACATCAGTAAGTTATTATTTTTGCCACCCATTTTGCACTAGCTTGCTAATTCTTAGACATGTTCACCCATTGCATGAAATCTCCATGGTATTCCCATTGGACAAACTCGTAGCTCTCAATCTCCAAGAACATCTCCCTCCTTGACATAAATTGCAACTATTCCTGTAGGGTCATTTTTTCACTAAAGTGTACTTGAAATTTTCTTCAAAATAAAATATTGTAACAAAAGTCTCAAGTCAATAATAACAGGAAACTTCGCACCTAGTTCAAATATAGGAACACCCTCCTCATTGTTATTAACCCCATCAATATTGTCTTTCTCATTTGAGTTATCTTCGCTATTATACTCATCCTGAGAGCTATGAATGGAGTGATATTCATCATCAGAGCAAATATTATCATCATCATTACTAACGAATTCTTCCTCAAACACCATCCTTGCAACTTCATTTTAAGCCTTCTCCGCTGAAATTTCCTCTAAAGTGTTGACATCATTATCTATTTCAGTTATCAAGTCCCCCTCTATTGGAGTATCACCTACATTTTTCTCTTCCACTCTAAACATCATTTGTGTTTTCTCCTAATCAAATGCATTGTCCAAGTCAAAGGATTCATCCTCAACATCTACTATATTATCATCATCAAATTTTACAGATCTATCATCTTTAACCCTTGGTTTTCATCATCACTAGAATAATCATCTAGGTCAACTATTGATCTCTAACTAACAATAGAAATAGATTTTGCTATCAAAAATATGTCAACACTCTTCCTCTGTAAATGATTTCTAGGCATGCCCATAAAAATTGCATTGGTTTTGATTTCCCCCAAAACTCTGAGATTAGTGCCAATAATTGCGTAAAAATCCTCATTACCTGACCCCTAACAATAGGCATAAATTCAGCAACTTGTTCCCTAAATTTCTTCATAGATATATCCCTAAAATGTAGTCTAATTTTTTTTGATTTTCCACATCATTCTTCTCCTCTTAATCCTAAGGACAACTCTCCAATAACCATGGTACCTTACTACAATCTCAGCAACCCCTTCATCCACCATACAGTCTAAAAAAAGCCTATTTTATGAGGAAAAGAAATTCACAAATAAACCAAAAAATCCAAACAAAAAATCTCAATTCAACTTGCATGCAACCATAGAAAATGTAAAACTACTAAGGCTATGTTTGGTTTGAGAGAAAGTGATAAAATTACCCTAGAGGGGGTGAATAGGATATTTACTAATTAATCTGATATTAATACCAATTTAAAAACTTATTAATAATTATCCTAGCAATTGAGATATACAATAAATTATATGCAAGGATAAATAAGGGTGTGTAACATGACAATAGGCGATAAACAATGTGCACAAGATATAAGAGAAATATACACCAATGTCAAACACAAACACAACCAATTGACCATGGAGTTCGGTCACTCTTGACCTACGTCTCCACTCCTCACCCTCGAGAATAATCTCCACTATCACAACCGGTTTTCAACGTTCACTGAAAACTTTTACAACTCACACAATCGATTTTCCAGCTCACTGAAAACTTTTACAACTCACACAAATACAATCACACAATACACCCTTTAAGTGTTGACCTGGCCCGTGTCGACTTTCTCAAGTGCTTATATTTACTACATCTCTCTAAGCTTTACTATCGATACCACTCCTCTTGGACTCGACTCCATCTCTCACCACACACTCTTCTCGGTGTACTTGTGTATTATAATATGTTCTCTCGACAAATAAGCTCAAATACAAATTGTTTGTTCTCTAACAAAGATGAGAATAAAATTAAGCTCACTCTCAATGAATCACTCATAACCCACAATATACTAAATGTAAAAATACTCAAGCTCAAGGGGTGTGTGTGTAAACAATAAGTAAAGTGAAATAAAACTCAAAATAATCTAGCAAATATAAATATAACAATTAAAATATAAATGAGCTAGAAAATTAAGATTAGAAACACAAGTGAGAGAGAGGTTAGGAAATTGAATGCTCAAATCAAAATTAATCTCCTCTTCTTGTAAATATTTTTTTTGCATAAACTAAAACACTCTTAAAAACTTGAAACAAATTTGTGAGAAACTCCCTTAAACATCCATAAGAAATAAATGAGAAAAGAGGGCTTTTTATAGCCTCTCAAACCAGCCAAAAAACCAACAAAAACCCACAAAAAACAAAAGTGGAAAAAATAGTCGTTATAGGTTAAAAGCTTATGATCAGTCGACTGATGACATCATTAGTTGACTAATAAAGTTGACCGTTGGTAGTTTTGACAGATTCTAGAATTTTTGCATATGTGACATTCTAAAATCAATTAAAATAGCAAATCAAATTCAAAAATCATGAAATTTTGAGAGAAGTTTCTAAACATGTAGATAAACATGTTAGAGAAAGAATTTATAAAATATCACTTCGAAATTTTGAGAGAAGTTTCTAAACATGTAGATAAACATGTTAGAGAAAGAATTTATAAAATATCACTTCGTAATTATGATAAATAATTGTTTTAAGATAGATATTCCAGATTCTAAAAACTGCTAAAACACTTGATTTTGTAAAATCATTTTTACATAGTAAATCAACTCCAAAAATGATAGAATTTTGGAAAATTTTAGTAAACATGTAATATAATGTGTTAGAAAAATATTTTCTAAAATTTTATTTCCTATTTGTGAAAACTTATTTATTTTGTAAACTGTTCAAGAACACGAAATTGTCAAAACTTGATTTTTGATGAAATTCTTCCAAACAAGTTTTAAAATATTTTTTAATAGATTAATAGACTTGAGAAAAGATATAAAATAGTATAAACAAGTCTTTAATCTATAAACACATTATTTTCCAAATAAAGATGATAAATATGAAACTAGCGCGTATGTTTATAAATGTAACTATTTGTTTCATATTTATTTAATTTAACTTGAAAGTGATAAATCAAAAATATGTATGTGTGTGATAATTGAGCTTTAAAGTACAACACACATGGTATAAGATCTGAATTAGAAACAATATACCCAAGCTTAGAAATATTTGTTTGAGCTCGATCTTGGTAAACATGGATGAAGCGCAATATTGAGTCTTGTCTTGAGTGTGTAAATGCTTCATTTCAAATTTCCTCCAACCTCCAAGATATCGTCGTTAAGCTCAAGTCCAACCAACCTCCAACGAGGATCTTTGTGTAGATTATCTAACAAAAAAAATACAACACTTAACATACGATGTTAGGAATTGTTTGTTAATCATCAAAACTAGATTATATATAATAGGCTCATAAACATGAGATCAAACAATCTCCCCATTTTTGATGATGACAAACAATCTACACAAATAGTATATAAAACATGCATGATATCAAATGAATATATAGTTTATAATTTACATGCATGAGAAAATAAAATACTCACAATCCACTTATTTCTCCCCCTTTGTCAACATCAAAATAGGGAAAATAAAAGGAATGAAGAGAGTAAAATCTCCCCCTACAAATAAGCATAGGTGAGTATAATCATATGACGAAGGCTCCCCCTATCAAAAAGCCATGGAGCATATGTTAATTAAAATTATACATAAGAACTATATCTACATGCTATGTGAAAGTCCATGAAACCAAGAAGGCAAATCATAAGAATTTATGAATTCATGAAAACTAAACAAATGTCAAATGCAAGGTTCAATGAAGAGATATATCCAAGTTTTTGTTCAAACATTTAATATTTAAGAACACATTAAAAGATATGGAAATCATGAATGGAAATCATGAAATCATAAAAGCTAAAAATTATAAATCATGGAGAGATATTTTCAAACAAATCATGGAAACTATGAAAAATCAAAAAATCACATAAACATGAATCATGATTAAAAGCACAATAATATAAAAAAACAAACTTTATTCACAAAACATTTAGACAAATTTACAAAATTAGTTCAAAGTGTTGAGGATAAAGGGGTGAATATAGATTCTTAAGACAAAGTCCAAAACGAGAGAAAATCTCCCAAAAACAACAAAAATCCCTAAAAAATAGAAAATATGGAAACAGGGTCGTCGGTCGACTGATGAATAGTATCAATCGACTGATGCGCTGGCCGTTGGTGGCAGCTTAAACTTCATCGGTTGACTGATGAAATCATTAGTCAACTAATGACTTGCTTTGGTCGAATGATGGTTCATCAGTCGACTGAGTAGAAACAAATAGATTTTCTAGTGCATTTTTTGGTCGACTGATGATCCTCATCAATTGACTGCTAACATGCACATCGACATTAATGAACAGTAAAACAAATAAATTCTAAAAAATATAAAATTTGGAAAATGATTGTTATGATGAAAATGAACATGTTAGAAATGAATTTTTTTAAATATCATTTCCCGTTTGTGAAAACTTATCATTTTATAAAATCTCAAAAATACGAGTTCGTTTAAAAACACTTGATTTTGACAAAATGATTTTAACCATATTTTGGAATCCCTTTTTAATGGATTAGTAGACTTTGAAAATAATATAAATAGTATTATTTAGTCTATAATCCAAAAACACTAAATATGAAACAATACATGTACAAAACAAAAAATGAAAACAAAAAAGGAAAGAATTTGATCTTTGAAATCAAACATGTTTTTGTATCCAAACACTCTTAGTACTGAAGAGTTTAGGAACATGACCCCTATCAGTATAGCTCAATGCCCTTGGGTTATGATCACATTTGGGCGCATTTAGCGCACGTGATCAGTCATAACAATAATCACGCAAATGATCCTTCCTATTGCAATGAAATAGGTGTATTTGTAATAAGTAGCATTAATATTAGATTTAGTAAATTTTTATGCATCATAACAAAATTTAGCTAAATGACCTTTACGACCACAAATAGTATACTTATAAATTTTACTATATATGGGTGCATAGTGAGTGGATGATTTATTTGCACTTGACTTAGCACACATATTCATAAGCTTCTAATGATTGTTAATGCATATAGATAAAGTTGAATCTAGAGAAGAAATTTGATTTTCACTTTATTCAACTTGTTATTTGGCATACTAGCATTAACAATAAAAGTAGAATAAACATGATTATTTTTAAATGAATCAAATTTATTTTTAATTGTTTCTACTTCTTTTAAGGCATCATTCTTTTCATGAGTTAAACTAGCTATTGATGAAGTCAATTTTTTATTTTCCAAACTTAACTTATCATTGTTTTCTTCAAGCATCATATTTTCTTTTACAATAATATCAATTTTGGAAGCTAACATCTCATCATCAGATTTCAACTCTACATGCTTGCTTTTTAAATTTACAAAGTTTTTATGCAACTTGTTGTAGGCATGCATCAATCTATCATAAGTACAAGCGAGTTCATTAATCTATCATAAGCACAAGTGAGTTCATTAATAGAAAGTTTACTTTTAGAATCGGACTCGCATACCTCACTAGGGCTATCGCCTAGTGACCGTGTTCATGATGAAGCTCCAATATCTCTTAAAGGGGACTCCACCGGAATACGTTTAAGTTCCTCCAAGTTATTGTGATGTGCTTCTATATGTTTTTATAAATTATAAGCACTATCAAAAGAAGCAAGCTTGTTAGAAATAGATAAGTCAAAATCATTTCACAAAAATTCTAACAATTGCTTGTTCATAATAAACATCCTTTTATCATTTAAGCTCTACTTGGATTTCTCCAAAATGGGAACAATGTAAGTACAATCAATAATCTCCCCTAATTCAATATTTTTAGATTTAACGAATAATTTAAATCTAAAACAACATTGAGCATAGGGGAAATCATTGAATTCATGAGCAATATCAATAGCATAGCCTAAACTAGGTGCACTGTGCATATCCATAATATAAATACAAGCAATATGAAAATAATCTCAAAACTAGATTAGCAATATATAATAGCTTGGATCTTTGACTCTAGGCGGTTAAGTCACAAATCAAGAGCACCAAGCTATGATACCAAATAAAATTACCCTAGAGAGGGTGAATAGGATATTTGCTAATCTAATCTGATATTAATACCAAATTAAAATTTTATTAACAATTATCCTAGCAATTGAGATATATAATAAATTATATGTAAGTTAAACAAGGGTGTGCAATATGACAATAGGCGATAAACAATGTGCACAAGATATAAGAGAAATATACGCCAATACCTATTTGGGGGAGAATATCGATTTCATTGATGAGTTCATTACAACTTTAAACGTTTACAATAAACTCAAAGAAATAGTCTTTTTACAAGACTTTCAATAAAAATTACAACTTTCCTTTCAACAAACGTAACGGACGTTTATCCTCCGCTGCTTTCATGGGATCTTAGCCTGTGACGGGGATGTTGATATTCGTGGACTATTAAACGATCAGATCAGATCCGGAGCTTCGTTGATTCGTGAAGGAATCAAGAAACTGAAGCAATTATCTTGACAACAGCGAGATAATCACTCTTCTCGAGATCACCGCAACGGGGCAATCTCAAGGGAAGGAACCGGGAACTATAGATCTGAGGAGCTACTCTTCTTTATGCTGACGAACTTGATCCGATCTCTTCCTCTCTTCTGAAATTCGTGCTCCTTCAGTCTTCAATCCAGCAGGACTTCGCCAACGCTCAAGAATTCTAGATCTGAAAAAATAAAGACCCTAGGGCTGTATTTATAGGCTTTAGGATCTCTATTTTTGGATAAGACTGATCGATTCACTCATCTTATCTTCAGTTGTAACTACTTTATCACGTTCTTGGATAGATTCAGATCAGTTGGAACAAATCCAGGTGGTTAACGTCGAAAAACAGCTTAAAACTGCCAAAAATTGGTTTTCAAGGCTGCAAACACCCGTGGGTGTCTCAGCCTGATCGAGACACCTCTGGGTGTCTCGGCCTGGCTGAGACACCAGTGGGTGTTTCGGTTTGGCTAAGACACCTTTGGGTGTCTCGGCCTGGCGAGACACCAGTGGGTATCTCGGGTATTTTGGCTTTAACTTCCTCATATGACCTCCAAATAATATGATTCAAGATGCGTTGAAAAGCTAAAGAAGATATCTACAACTTTTGTCTTTTGAGCTTTTCCATATCCAATTTGAATCATGGCCAAAATCTCTAATGTTCTCTAAGACACGAACACTGTCTCGGAATTCTGAGGCAGTTTGTACTATCTTTGGTATTTTGGTTTATCTCTCTCATACGATCTCAAAATAAGTTGATCCAAGATGAGTTAGAAAGATAACAAAGAGATATACAACTTTTATCTTTTAAGCTTCTCTAGATTCAAAGTTAATTATAGTCAAAACAGCTCTACAAGGTCAAGCCTTGGCCGAGACACCTATGGGTGTCTCGGCCAAACTTTGGCTGAGACACCTATGTGTGTCTCGCTGAGGCCTGGAGCATTGTTCCGTGTGTTCTATTCATTTTTACCGTATCTTCGTCATCCGAACTCAGAATCACGCGATTCAAAATGCATCGAAAAACCAACAAGGAGATCTACGAGCTTCTATGATTGAATCATATGTAGAGTAAACGGGATACAAGGGGCGCTTCATCTTTCGTAAGCGACACATAACTCTCGATCCATTTGTGTTTCCGTTATTCCGAAGTTCTGTTACTTTGCATGGTTCGTTGACTCACTTTATATGCTTGTCGACATCAATTAAGCTTCTATGACCCGAATAGTGACGTTCATCGTCTTCTCTCTATCTCATGCCACGTGTGAGAATTCATGGACAATTTTTAACGCCTACAGATACCCACTCTAAAGTGTTTTAGTCTCGTTTCTTTTATAGAAGAGCCTGAAATACTTTGGATATGATCGGTCTAACCTTCAGTCGGTGTGAAAGGACCTGTAGTTAGCTTTGATTCTTGACTTTTTCGATTTTCAGTCTATTTTGATGAATAGCTAAAGTTCTTCCGGCGCTGTGTTCATTGTCTGGCCATCGTCGAAGTTTCAAATCGAACTTGGTGAGTTGGTTTTGACTCGTGTCATTAAGTTGTCTTTGAACTGATTATCTCTGTTACAACACGTCGACCGGCACTGACTCGGAGCTACACATTGACCGGCGTTGACCTTAGGGTTTCACATCGATCAGCATTGACTTTCATCACAACACGTTGACTAACATTGACCTAGGGCTATGCGTTGACCGGTGTTGACCTTAGGATTTCACATCGATCGGGTTTGATTTTCATCACAACGCGTTGACCAGTATTAACACAGTTTATACTTGTACGTTTACTAGAGTCTACACAGTTTAAGCTCTTAAGGCGTTGGAGCGTGACGGTCCCAAATGTCGAGGCTGCAGGACCAACTATTAAAGCTGATTCATCTACATGTATGGATCTTATCCTGAGGTTGTTAGATGCTTAAGTCATGAGACCAACTAATGAAGCTGATACGCCAATAACTCTTACATTTATAGGATTTTTGGCAAATCCTCAGCCATCAACGGGTTTGATTAGCCTTTACCAACTACTGTTTGAGTCAGGCTAGTGCACAGATTGTTTAAATTCGTTCTGCATGTAACGTTATGCTAAAAGAGTTAACTCTTTTAGTACTACGATATTGAATACGTAGACTTCATCTTTCTTACGGGAATAGACTACCAGGCAACGCGTGTTTGGCGCTGACTTATTCCTTCTTAGGATTCGGGATAAAAGTATCTAGACTTATATTCTGGTGTCTTTTTCACTCGGTGAAAGACTAAACCGGCAATACGTGTTAGGCGTTGGCTTATCCCTACTTAGGATTCGGAATAAAATTCCCTATGCGTGTGAGGTATGAATTATGGTGTTATAATAACCTGCCACAATATTGAATATGTAGGTTTTTGTCCTTTTTTTATGATCAAGGACTAACCGGCAACGCGTGTTAGGTGCTAACTTATCCCTACTTAGGCTTTGGGATAAACTTCCCCAGAATTGGATTCCGGTGTCTTCTTCAATCGGTGAAAGACTAAACCAGCAATGCATGTTAGGCGTTAACTTATCCCTTCTTAGGATTTAGGATAAAATTCCCCATACGTGTAAGGCACGGATTATGGTGTTATTAATAACAACCTGCCATAATGTCGAATATGTAGACTTTTGTCTTTTTTTTATGGTCAAGGACTAACCGGCAACGCGTGTTAGGCGCTGACTTATCCATACTTAGGCTTCAGGATAAAATTCCTAGACTTGGATTCTGATGTCCTCTTTCATTGGTAAAAGACTAAATCGGCAATGCGTGTTAGGCGTTGACTTATCCCTACTTAGAATTCAGGATAAAATTCCCCACGCATGTAAGGCACGGATTATGGTGTTATTAATAATGACCTTCCACAATGTCGAATATGTGGGCTTTTGTCCTTTTTTATGGTTAAGGACTAACCAGCAATACGTGTTAGGTGCTGACTTATCCTTACTTAGGCTTCGTAATAAAATTCTCCAGATTTGGATTCTGGTGTCTTCTTCAATTGGTGAAAGACTAAACCGGCAATGTGTATTAGACGTTAACTTATCCCTACTTAGGATTCGAGATAAAATTCCCCATGCGTGTAAGACGTGGATTTTGGGAGTTAAAAAATAGTATCTTCTCTTGGGGCAAAGACGAACCCGATGCTGGAGAGGAAGAATTTTATATTCTGTCTCCAGTATCGAAGGAAACTCAAAGTAGGATCTCTACTTCGAGAATATGGAGAGTGAAACCAAGAGTGGGATCTCCACTCCGAGAATCAAAAATATTCGGATAATCCTAACTGTCGAAAGGTTTGATTACCGAACTAAAGGTGAATTTCTCATTTATCGAGAGTAAATTATGGTTTTGGCCCTAACTATAGGAAGGTTTGACCAAGTAGGAGTTTAAGATGACCCAAACTGTAGGAAAGTTTGATCATTCGATTTGAAAGTGGACCTCTCATTCATGAAAGGAATCGAAAGAAGATTTTGATTATGGCCCTAACTATAGAAAGGTTTGACCAAGTGAATAGTGAGAGTGGAAGTGTAAATTACTACGGGAGTGTTGATTCATACAAATCACTCAAAGAGGGTTCCTAGTGTTAAGTAACAAATAATTAACACGGAAGGGTTTGACAATTGTTAATAATCAGGAGATTAAAATTTCGAATACTATGTCTAGACTCTAACAATGGGAGTCTTGAGTGCACTGACGTAGCGGGAGTTTGGGTGGGAGTTTCTTATTCATCACTTTCTTGTAGTGACCGGGTTATCCTTAAGAATATTACATGTAACATTCTTCTGATAACTTCTCATTACATGAATTATTCACCCCCAACTTTCTTTACGAAACCGTATTTAACATTGTACTTAGTTGGATGACCAGGTTATTCTTAAGAATACCAGGCATAGCACTCTCTAGGAACTTTCAGTGAACGAAAGGAAACAGTTTAGACTCATATACCTGTTGGAGTATTGAGAATCGGTTTATACTCGTATACTTTTTGGAGTACTACCATTCTTATTTGGCTTATCCCAGCGTTATGACATCGGCTTCAACCAAGGTTTGGATGCTATTCTTGAGATCGAAGCAAGCTTTGGTAGAATTAAAGATCCTCCTGTTATACGCACAGTACTTTGGATCCGAAGTATTATCAGCTTCCTCCTGATCTGCGATAGATGGTAGTTTGATCTTGTTGTTCTCGAGGAGGGATTTGAAAATGGCTAGAACGTCTTCGTCTTTGAAGGAGTACTCTTTTTAGAGTCTCGGATCCGAAGTCTTTTGCTGTCTCCGGGATTGCTGTTGTGACGTCTGATTAACATCAACAGCAACTGCAGGGACCTTCCCTTTATCATGGGAGACGAAGCTTGAATTTGTAGGGTTAGCCATCGGTTGGCTTCTCTCAGCTTTCTTCCTTCTGAGGAAATGCTCGGCCTGCTCTCTGCGCACTTTCAACTCTTTCCAGATATTGGATGGTGCTACTCCCATAACTTCCAACATGTCCAAAGAGAGGTTGTTGTGGTATGTTTGGAGGATGAAGTCCTCTGTGAACGGATCTCGGCAGTTCATCACCTTATTCTAGAAGTGCTTGAAGAAGTCGTCGACCGTCTCATTGTCTTCCTGTTTCTCATCGAAGAGTGTCCTGATTGACGCCTCGTTGTCATCATCAAAGAAGTGAGCGAGGAACAGGCTCTCCAGGTCGTCCTAGCTGTTGATACTTTCAGGCTTGAGACGGTGGTACTAATCGAAGGTGGGCCCACGAAGGGTGCCAACGAATGACCGAACCATCAACGCTTCATCGCCGGAGATTATGCCTAAGTGAGACTTAAAATAAATCAAGTGTTGAGTGGGGGAACCCTTCTCGTCGAACGGCGTGAAGTTGATCAAGTTGAACTTAGCCGGATATAGAATTGATTCCCACTCTCTTGGGTAAGAACACGGAATGTCGGTCTTCTTCACCTCTTGAGCAGACATCAGATCATTGATTTTGCTCTCGAGGTCTTTCATCTTCTCGGCCTCGTCTGTATCATGAATATACAATTTATAATTTACATGCATGAGAAAATGAAATACTCATAATCCACTTATTTCTCCCCCTTTGTCAACATCAAAATGGGGAAAATAAAAGGAATGAAGAGAGTAAAATCTCCCCCTACAAATAAGCATAGGTGAGTATACAAATAAGCATAGGTGAGTATAATCATATGGTGAAGGCTCCCCCTATCAAAAAGCCATGGAGCATATGTTAATTAAAATTATACATAAGAACTATATCTACATGCTATGTGAACAAATCACACTAAGGGTGAATAAAAAAAACCAAATAAAAAATCATGAAAGTCCATGAAACCAAGAAGGCAAATCATAAGAATTTATGAATTCATGAAAACTAAACAAATGTCAAATGAAAGGTTCAATGGAATTCATGAATTAAATGAATGGAAATCATGAAATCATAAAACCTAAAAATTATAAATCATGAAGGGATATTTTCAAACAAATCATGGAAACTATGAAAAATCAAAAAATCACATAAACATGAATCATGATTAAAAGCACAATAATATAAAAAACAAACTTGATTCACAAAACATTTAGACAAATTTGCAAACTTAGTTCAAAGTGTTGAGGATAAAGGGGTGAATATAGATTCTTAAGACAAAGTCCAAAACGAGAGAAAATCTCCCAAAAACAACAAAAATCCCTAAAAATTAGAAAATATGGAAACAGTGTCGTCGGTCGACTGATGAATAGTATCAATCGACTGATGCGCTGCCCGTTGGTGGCAGCTCAAACTTCATCGGTTGACTGATGAAATCATTAGTCGACTGATGACCTTCTTTGATCGACTGATGACCTGCTTTGGTCGACTGATGGTTCATCAGTTGACTGAGTAGAAATAAATAGCTTTTCCAGTGCATTTTTCGGTCGACTGATGATCCTCATCAGTTGACTGATAACATGCACATCGACATAAATGAACAGTAAAAATAAACTTTGAACCCCTTTAAAAAATAGCTAATAAATTCCAAAAAATATAAAATTTGGAAAAATGATTGTTATGATGAAAATAAACATGTTAGAAATGAGTTTTTTTAAATATCATTTCTCGTTTGTGAAAACTTATCATTTTGTAAAATCTCAAAAATACGAGTTCGTTACACTTGATTTTGACAAAATAATTTTAACCAAATTTTGGAATCCCTTTTTAATGGATTCGTAGACTTTGAAAATGATATAAATAGTATTATTTAGTCTAAATCCAAAAACACTAAATATGAAACAATACATGTACAAAACAAAAAAATGAAAACAAAAAAATGAAAGAATTTGTTCTTTGAAATCAAACATGTTTTGGTATCCAAACACTCTTAGTACTGAAGAGTTTAGGAACATGACTCCTATCAATATAGCTCAATGCCCATGGGTTATGACCACATTTGGGCGCATTTATAGTGCACGTGATGTGTCATGACAATAATCACGCAAATGACCATTCCTATTGTAATAAGTGCAATAAAATGGATGTATTTGTTTATGTTGACCTTGTGATTGTGCAGGTGTAACATTTGCAATCAATGAAGGTTTTTAAAATTATTTTGTAAATATGAAACCTTTTTCAAATCAAAATAAAATTTAGCCAAATGACCAAATCTATCACAAAAATCACATTTAAACACATTCTCATGCTTAGGATTAACATTTGGTGCATGTGAGTGACAATGTGTATAAGTGTGAGAAGAAGAAACCTTGTGAGATGCACAAGTAGCATTAATATTAGATTTAGTAAATTTTTATGCATCATAACAAAATTTAGCTAAATGACCTTTACGACCACAAATAATATACTTATAAATTTTACTATATATGTGTGCATAGTGAGTGGATGATTTGTTTGCACTTGACTTACACACATATTCATAAGCTTCTTATAATTGTTAATGCATATAGATAAAGTTGAATCCAGAGAAAAATTTGATTTTCTACTTTATTCAACTTGTTATTTGGCATACTAGAATTAACAATAGAAGTAGAATAAACATGATTATTTTTAAATAAATCAAATTTATTTTTAATTGTTTCTACTTCTTTTAAGGCATCATTCTTTTCATGAGTTAAGCTAGCTATTGATGAAGTCAAATTTTTATTTTCCAAACATAACTTATCATTGTTTTCTTTAAGCATCATATTTTCTTTTACAATGATATCAAATTTGGAAGCTAGCATCTCATGATCGGATTTTAACTCTACATGCTTGTTTTTTAAATTTACAAAGTTTTTATACAACTTATTCTAGGCATGCATCAATCTATCATAAGCACAAGTTAGTTCATTAATCTATCATAAGCACAAGCGAGTTTATTAATAGAAAGTTTACTTTCAGAATCAGACTCGCATACCTAACTAGGGCTATCGCCTAGTGGTCGAGTGGATGATGAAGCTCCAATATCTCTTGAAGGGGACTCCACCGGAATACATTTAAGTTCCTTCAAGTTGTCGTGATGTTCTTCTATATGTTTTCATAAATTATAAGCACTATCAAAAAAAGCAAGCTTGTTAGAAATAGATAAGTCAAAATCATTTCACAAAAATTCTAATAATTGCTTGTTCATAATTAACATCCTTTTATCATTTAAGCTCCACTTGGATTTCTTCAAAATGAGAACAATGTAAGTACAATCAATAATTTCCCATAATTCAATGTTTTTAGATTTAACGAATAATTTAAATCTAAAACAACATTGAGCATAGGGGAAATCATTGAATTCATGAGCAATATCAATAGCATAGCCTAAACTAGGTGCACTGTGCATATCCATAATATAAATGCAAGCAATATGAAAATAATCTCAAAACTAGATTAGCAAGATATAATAGCTAGGATCTTTGACTCTAGGCGGTTAAGTCACAAATCAAGAACACCAAGCTCTGATACCAAATGAATTTACCCTAGAGGGGGTGAATAGGTTATTTGCTAATCTAATCTGATATTAATACCAAATTAAAAACTTATTAACAATTATCCTAGCAATTGAGATATGTAATAAATTATATGTAAGATAAACAAGGGTGTGCAATATGACAATAGCGATAAACAATGTGCACAAGATATAAGAGAAATATACGCCAATACCTATTTGGGGAGAAACTCGATTTCATTGATGAGTTCATTACAACTTCAAACGTTTATAATAAACTCAAAGAAACAGTCTTTTTATAAGACTTTCAACAAAAATTACAACTTTCCTTTCAACAAACGCAACGGACGTTTATCCTTTGCTGCTTGCATAGGATCTTGGCCTATGACGGGGATGTTGATATCCGTGGACTACCAAACGATTAGATCAGATCCGGAGCTTCGTTGATTCGTGAAGGAATCAAGAAACCGAAATAATTATCTCGGCAACAGCGAGATAATCACTCTTTTCGAGATCACCACAACGGGGCAATCTCAAGGGAAGGAACCGGGAACTATAGATCTGATGAGCTCCTCTTGTTTATGCTGACGAACTCGATCCGATTTCCTCCTCTCTTATAAAATTTGTGCTCCTTCAGTCGCCAATACTCAAGAATTCTAAATCTAAAAAAATGAAGGCACTGGGGCTATATTTATAGGCTTTAGGACCTCTGTTTTCAGATAAGAATGATCGATTCACTCTTATCTTCAGTTATAACCACTTTATCACGTTCTTGGATATATTCAGATCAGTTGGAACAAATCCAGGTGGTTAACATTGAAAAACAACTTAAAACTGCCAAAAATCGGTTTTCGGGGCTACGGATACCCGTGGGTGTCTCGGCCTGGCCGAGACACCTCTGGGTGTAGTGGGTGTCTCGGATATTTTGGCTCTAACTTCCTCATATGACTTCTAAATAATATAATTCAAGATGCGTTGGAAAGCAGACGAAGATATATACAACTTTTGTCTTTTGAGATTTTCCATATTTGAATCGAATCATGGCCAAAATCTCTAATATTCTCTGAGACACTAACACTGTCTCGGAATTCTGAGGTAGTTTGTACTATCTTTGGTATTTTGGCTTTATCTCTCTCATCCGATCTCAAAATGAGTTGATCCAAGATGCGTTAGAAATATAATAAGGAGTCTACAACTTTTATTTTTTGAGCTTCTTCAGATTCAAAGTAAATCATAGTCAAAATAGCTCTATAAGGTCCGAGACACCTATGGGTGTCTCGGCCAAGCCTTGGCCGAGACACCTATGGGTGTCTCGGCTAAACTTTGTCGAAGACACCTATGGGTGTCTCGCTGAGGCCTGGAGCACTGTTCCGCGTATTCTGTTCGTTTTCACCATATCTTCGTCATCCGAACTCGGAATCACACGATTCAAAATGCATTGGAAATCTGACGAGGAGATCTATGAGCTTCTATGATTGAATCATATGTGGAGTTAACAAGACACGAGGGGCACTTCATTTTTCATAAGCGATGCGTAGCTCCCGATCCATTTGTGTTTTTGTTATTCCGAAGTTTCGTTACTTTACATGGTTTGTTGACTCACTTCATACGCTTGTCGATATTAATTAAGCTTATGTGACCCAGATAGTGACGTTCATCATCTTCTCTCTATCTCAAGTCGCGTGCTAGAATTTGTGGGTAATTTTTAACGCCTACAAATACCCACTCCAAAGTATTTTAGTATCATTTATTTTATAAAAGAGCCTAAAATACTTTGGATATGATCGATCTAACATTCAGTCAGTATGAAAGGACCTGTAGTTGGCTTTGATTCTTAACTTCTTCGATTTTCAGTCTATTTTGATGAATAGCTAAAGTTCTTCCGGTGCTGCGTTTATTATCTGGCCGTCATCGAAGTTTCGAATCGAACTTGGTGAGTTGGTTTTGGCTCGTGTCATTGAGTTGACTTTGAACTGATTATCTCCGTCACAATGTGTCGACCGGCGTTGACCTTAGGGTTTCACATTGATTAGCGTTGACTTTCATCATAACGCGTTGACTGGCGTTGACCAAGGGCTACGCGTTGACCGGCATTGACCTTAGGTTTTTGCATCGATCGTCATTGACTTTCATCACAATGTGTTGACCGGTATTAATACAGTTTATACTCTATGTTTACTAGAGTCTATACAGTTTAAGCTTTTAAGGTGTTGGACCATGACGGTCCCAAATGTTAAGGCTGCAGGACTAACTATTAAAGTTGATTCATTCATGTATGGATCTTATCCTGAGGTTGTTAGATACTCAAGTCATGAGACCAACTAATGAAGCTGATACGTCAATGACTCTTGTATTTATAGGATTTTTAGCAAATCATCAGCCATCAACGGGTTTGATTAGCCTTTACCGACTACCGTTTGAGTCGGGCTAGCGTGCAGATTGTTTAAATCCGTTCTGCATGTAACGTTATGCTAATAGAGTTAACTCTTTTAGTGCTACAATATTAAATACGTTGACTTTATCTTTCTTACGGGAATAGACTACCCGGCAATGCGTGTTAGGCACTGACTTATCCCTTCTTAGGATTCGGGATAAAAGTCCTTAGACTTATATTCTGGTATCTTTTTCACTCGGTGAAAGACTAAACCGGCAATACATGTTAGACGTTGGCTTATCCCTACTTAGGATTCAGGACAAAATTCCCCGTGCGTATGAGACACGGATTATGGTGTTATAACAATCTGCAGCAATATCGAATATGTGGGTTTTTATCCTTTTTTTTTAGGTCAAGGACTAACCGGCAATGTATGTTAGGTGCCGACTTATCCCTACTTAGGCTTCAGGATAAACTTTCTCAGACTTGGATTCTGGTGTCTTCTTCAATCGGTGAAAAACTAAACCGGCAACGCGTGTTAGGCGTTGACTTATCCCTTTTTAGGATTCAGAATAAAATTCCCCATACGTGTAAGGCACGGATTATGGTATTATTAATAATAACCTGCCATAATATCGAATATGTTGGCTTTTGTCCTTTTTTACAGTCAAGAACTAACCGGCAACGCGTGTTAGGCGCTGACTTATCCCTACTTAGGCTTCGCGATAAAATTCCCCTGATTTGGATTCTGGTGTCTTTTTTAATCGGTGAAAGACTAAACTGGCAATGTGTATTAGACGTTGACTTATCCCTAATTAGGATTCGAGATAAAATTTCCCGCACGTGTAAGGCGCGGATTATAGTGTTATTAATAACGGTTTGCCACAATATCAAATATGTGGGCTTTTGTCCTTTTTTATGGTTAAGGACTAACCGGCAATACGTGTTAGGTGCTGACTTATTCCTACTTAGGCTTCATGATAAAATTCCTCAGATTTGGATTCTGGTGTCTTCTTCAATCGGTGAAAGACTAAACCAGTAATGTGTATTAGACGTTGACTTATCCCTACTTAGGATTCGAGATAAAATTCCCCGCGCGTGTAAGGTGCTGATTTTGGGAGTTGAAAAATAGTGTCTTCTCTTGGGGCAAAGACGAACCCGATACTGGAGAGGAAGAATTTTATATTCTGTCCCCAGTATCGAATGAAACTCAAAGTGGGATCTCCACTTCGAGAATCTAGAGAGTAAAACTAAGAGTGGGATCTCCACTCCAAGAATCAAAAATATTCAGATAATCCTAACTGTTGGAAGGTTTGATTACCGAACTAAAGGTAAATTTCTCATTTATCGAGAGTGAATTATGGTTTTGGCCCTAACTGTAGGAATGTTTGACCAAGTAGGAGTCCAAGATGACCCTAACTGTAGGAAGATTTGATCATTCAATTTGAAAATAGACATCTCGTTCATGGAAGGAATCGAGAGGAGATTTTGGTTATGGCCCTAACTATAGGAAGGTTTGACCAAGTGAATAGTAAGAGTGGGAGTGCAAATTATAGTGAAAGTGTTGATTCGTACAAATCATTCAAAGGGGGTTACTAGTGTTAAGTAACAAATACTTAACACGGAGGGGTTTGACAATTGTCAATAATCAGGAGATTAAAATTTCGAATACTATGTCCAGATTCTAATAATGGGAGTGTTGAGTGCATCGACGTAGTGGGAGTTTGTGTGGGAGTTTCTTATTCATCACCTTCTTGTAGTGACCGGGTTATCCCTAAGAATATTACATGTAACATTCTTCTGGTAACTTCCCATTACTTAAATTATCCACCCCCAGCTTTTTTTGCGAAACCGGATTTAACATTGTACTTAGTTGGATGATCGGGTTATTCTTAAGAATATCAGGCATGGCACTCTCCAAGAACATCTGGTGAAAGAAAGAAAATAGTTTAGACTCATATACCTGTTGGAGTATTGAGAAGCGGTTTATACTCGTATACTCTTAGGAGTGCTATCATTCTCATTCGGCTTATCCCAGCGTTATGACGGCGGCTTCAACCAAGGTTTGGATGCTATTCTTGAGAGCAAAGCAAGCCTTGGTAGGATGAAGGATCCTCCTGTGGTACGCACAGTACTTTCGATCCAAAGTATTGTCAGCTTCCTCCTGATCTGCAATAGGTGGTAGTTTGTGTTGGCCTTCTTGTTTTGATGATGTTTAACAAACAGTTTATGACTAATGTTGTTTGTCTAGTGTTTATGGTTTTTTATTTATTGTAGACAAACAACATTTTTTGAGGATAGATGGAATAGAGCTTCAACGATCATATCCAATAGAGGTTGGCAGAATTGTGGAGTGAAGCCATATAATTCAAGTTGAAGATCCAAGTTCAAGCTTCATCCGCAAGTTTACCAAGTCAAGCTTATTAAAGATCAAGATAGCTTGGGTAATTTAGTTTAGGTTTTATATTATGTGTGTTAGTATGTTAAGCTCAATATCATATACACACACATTTTATTGGTTTCCTTGTATATATATATGTAGTCATATATATATACAACACAAGTTTTGGTTTTCATGTTTATAAATATAAAATTACATATTTCATATTTATTATTTTGATTTGGTTTAACTACTTAGATATGAAACAAATATATTTTCATATACATACTCATATGTTTCATTTTCTATTGTATTTGTGAAAATATTATATTCTCAGTTTATAGACTTAACAATCATTATATACATCTTTTATTAAGTCTACAAAATTATTTTGTATGGTTTCAAAACATGGTTAAGCTAAAATGTCAAAACTCATATGTTCACATTTTTATGTTTTGGACTATTTTACAAAATGATGATATTTTACATTTGGGAAGTCCTTTTTGAAAACCTGTTTTTGTAGCATGTGTATTATCATGTCTACAATTATTTCCATAGTTTTATATTTTTCTGAATTTATTTAATATTTTTAAAGAGGGTTTTAAAATCAGAAAATTAACTTTCAAACTGTTCTATTCATGTATCAGTTTGCGGTCGACCGCCACGGTCGACCGCACCTGAGTTTTTACCTGTGGAGTCAAACAAAAACTTCGCGATCGACCGCCATAGTCGACCGTCAACTCAAATTTTCTCACGGTCGACTGCCACGGTCGACCGCCAAAGTCTCTGGAAAATTCTCAGCTCCAAAAGTGGCTCACAGTCGACCGTGAGATTTTCACGGTCGACCGCCGTTCACTCCAACGGCTAATTTTGGTACAGAATTAGATTTCTGATTTTTGGATTTTTTTGATCTTTTCCTTTGGGGTTTTGGCTAAGATTTTGGGAGGCTATATATATCCCTTGCTCTCATCTTTCATCAGCAATCTAAGAAGTTTTTAAACAAGAGTTTAACAAGGGTTTAAGTTTGTTTAGTGTTTGTTTAAAAGAGTTTTGTTTGTGAAGAAGTTTTACACAAGTGGAGGAGATCATCTACATTCTTTGGGCTTCATTTTAATCAATCTCTCCATCTTGTTTTTTAGAGAAGAATTTCTAAACTCAATACTAGCTTTGTATTAATTCTTTGTTGTTTATTATTTTCATTAAGCTAGTATTTTCAATTGAGTTTAGTTGATTTGATTTCACTTATTATTTACACACACCCACTTGAGCTTATTGTATTTGCATACATTGTATATTTGGGTTGGTGAGAGTTGTAACAATTGAGTGTGAGCTTTTATTGTGTTCTCATCCATATTAAGAGAACAATCATTTATTGTAATTGTGCTTATTGTGAGATTCACTTTGTATACACTTGTACACCGAGAGAAGTGTATGGCAAGAGTCGGGGATCATCCCAAGAGGAGTGGTGTTGGTTGACGAACCTAGGGAGAGGTTGTATCCGAGAACTTGAGGGAGACACGTCTAGTTCAACACTTGAGAGGGTGTAGAGTAGGATTACAAGAGTGTGTTAGTTGTAGAGTTTTCGATAAACTAGAAAACCGTATTGTGAGGTGTAAACATTGTTTGGGTAAACGTAGAAAATCCGGTTGTGATAGTGGAGATCTCATCGAGGTGAGGAGCGGAGATGTAGGTCAAGTGGTTAGACCGAACTCCGTAATCATATCGTTTTGTTTGTGATTGCATTGGCGTTCTTATTTTTATGTTCATATCTTATATCGCCTTTGTATATTGCTTGTTGATTATATTGCTCACTATCTAGTTTAGATTGTTTACCCTTGTGTTAATTATATACCCTTGTATATATCTCATAGTATATCTCATTGCTAGGATATTGCTCTTTGTTCATATTGATTATCCTTGCTTGTAACATATTATATATCTCTCTTACAAGAATAATTTGTTATTAATTTTAATTGGTATAAAATCGGATTAGATTAGCATAAGATCCTAATCACCCCTCCTTTAGGGTCCAACAGTTTGATCTTGTTGTTCTTGAGGAGGGATTCGAAAATGGTTGGAACGTCTTCGTCCTTGAAGGAGTACTCTTTTTAAAGTCTCGGATCCGAAGTCTTTTGCTGTCTCCAGGATTACTGTTGTGACGTCTCATTAGCATCAACAATAACTCCAGGGGCATTCCCTTTACCATGGGAGATGAAGCTTGAATTTGTAGGGTTAGCTGTCGGTTGGCTTCTCTCAGCTTTATTCTTTCTGAGAAAGCGCTCGGTCTGCTCTCCGCGTACTTTCAACTCTTTCCAGGTATTGGATGGTGCTACTCCCATAACTTCCAACATGTCCAAAGAGAGGTTGTTGTGGCATGTTTGGAGGATGAAGTCCTCTGTAATCGGATCTTGGCAGTTCATCGCCTTATTCCGAAAGCACTTGACGAAGTCGTCGGTCGTCTCATCATCTTACTGTTTCTCATCGAAGATTGTCCTGATTAACACCTTGGCGCCGTCATCAAAGAAGTGAGCGAGGAACAGGTTCTCCAGGTCGTCCCAGCTGTTGATACTTTCAAGCTTGAGACGGCGGTACCAATCGAAGACGGGCCCATAAAGGGTGCCAACGAATGACCGAACCATCAACGCTTCATCGCCGGAGATTATGCCCAAGTGGGACTTGAAATAAATCAAGTGTTGAGTGGGGGAGTCCTTCCCGTCAAACGTCGTGAAGTTGATCAGGTTGAACTTAGCCGGATATAGAATTGATTCTCACACTCTTGGGTAAGGACATGTAATGCCGGTCTTCTTTACCTCTCGAGCAGACATCAGAGCGTTGATTTTGCTCTTGAGGTCTTTCATCTTCTCATCCTCGTCTGTATCATGCTTTGAACGATTTCTAAGAGGAACAACGCGGCTACCCCCAGCATTGTCATCTTCGATGGGACCACCCCCAATGTTGTTATCTTCAGTAGGGCCACCCCTAGCGTTCTAGTCAACGGGAGGGTTATCAGTATTGAGATGTCCATCCACATCTAAATCGCTACCTATTTGGTCATCAATGTTACGATGGCTGGATTCACCAAGTTGATTGGACAAAGCCCGAATCTGTTGGTCGTGCTCTTCCCTCATCCGCTACATAGCCATTTCCATTTTAATTTTGAATACTTCTTTCTGCTTGGCTAGAGAATCCTCAACCATTTTGGCTACTTCCTCGGTGTTAATAATAAACGCCTTGTGGGGTTATTCTGGACTAGATACCATTTTGTCAGAAGCGACTGCAGAGTTGGTATCTGACGCTTCATCATTCGAGGATAATCCCCTCTGTATTCTATAATAATCCCTACGTCTAGTAGTCCCTGTGCGTAGCTGAGTTAGATGATGCGATACGAGCGGGTCAGAATTAGAAAGTCGAACCGACTTTCCCTTATCAGCCATGTTAATTATGACTTCTGGAAGTTTGTCATCTTGAACAGCTGATCGTTTCTTACGGAGATTCTTTGGTTTGGACTTAGCCTTTCCGTTAGAGATTCTCTCGCATACTGAGACCCTCTGTGGAGCGATCTTGAGGCAACTACATACTGATAATACTACCCTGATAAGTTTGACGCACAGACAATAAAAGTCAGTCTCCTGAGCATCTCTCTTTCGAGATCTGTTCGTGCCCCCAGCTGATAGTACAACTCATTGACATAATGGCCGAAACAATCTATCGTGTGTTGGCACGACTTCTTAGGTATAACGTCGTCGTCTGACGAACATGTTTCCTTCTGAGGATTCGTCGCCTTGTTGGCACTCTCAAGAGTCGCATGTTTTGAGCTATGCCTTCGTGAGCGTGGGACCTCAACAGGCTCTTGGACTTTGACACGCAGTCCGAGGTGGTCAGTTATAGGAGTTTTCTCTTTACGAGAAGGTTCAAACTTGTTGCGAGGGTTGGTACGACCCCCAGCTCGATGAGTTGCTCGGGGTTCATTCACCATGCCCAAGCGTTCTTTGACCAGAAATCTATCTCGATCTTCATGTAGAGGACCCAGACGATCCTTCAACGGAATTCTGGATTTAGAGAGATCCATGCTATCATAGTGCTTCACCGTAGGTGCGGGAGCAATAGGACCGTGATCTAAAGTTGACGAAGGCTAGGGAGCAGCCTCGGATCTGGAATCAAGCGAGAGACACGATTGGTGTCTCTTGTCAGGTAGAGGCGCTGTTTTGGCCTTCGACACCCAAACCTGCATAGATCTTGGTGGTTTCTTAACCACCTCTTTCTACTGCTTCTTGTGCGAGAATCGGTGAGAAAATAGTGTGCAACATTTCTGGATACGCTCCTCGAGGGTAGAACAGGTTCATTTGACACGAACATATTTGTTAGTTAACGGTTGGGAGGAGGACCCTGATGCTTGTTATGGTGACAGCTTAGCCACTTAGCGCTTTCTGAACTCTAGATCCGCTTGGTAGCGGAGTCTGTCCACTTTCTCTAAAGCCTTAGCCAATTGGCGGGCGAGACGTTAGCGGCGCCTTTGACGATCCCTCCTCGACAAATTTGTTACGCCTTCAATAGTCAACTCCTTAATGAAGGTAGTGTCCAGAACTGTGGCATTGGCTTCATCGAACGCCATCGGGTCATCGCGAGGTGTAACTGCAGCATCGGCGGTGGAGAGATCATCTTCTTGGGTCTTCAGATCTGAAGACCATTAGATTTTCCTGGAGGAGGAGGCCTTTCTGCGTTTGCGAGGAGAGGCAGATCTGAAGGAGGAGGAGGAGACGTACTCCTCGAACTTCTACTAATCAAATTTGTATTCGACCTCTTCGTTCACTAGGATCTTGATCGTTGGTTGCGTCACGATAGCCTTGGCAGCAAGGCTATTGGCTCTCACTGTGGTCGCCAGCTTGTTTGGGGAGAAAGTCGATTTTATTGATGAGTTCATTACAACTTCAAATGTTTATAATAAACTCAAAGAAACAGTATTTTTATAAGACTTTTAACAAAAATTATAACTTTTCTTTCAACAAACGCAACGGACGTTTATCCTCCGTTGCTTGCATAGGATCTTGGCCTGTGATGGGGATGTTGATATCCGTAGACTACCAAACGATCATATCAGATCTGTAGCTTCGTTGATTCACGAAGGAATCAAGAAACTGAAGTAATTATCTCGACAACATCGAGATAATCACTCTTCTCGAGATCACCACAACGAAGCAATCTCAAGGGAAGGAACCGGGAACTATAGATCTGAAGATCTCATCTTCTTTATGCCGACGAACTTGATCCGATCTCCTCCTCTCTTCTGAAATTCGTGCTCCTTCAGTCTTTAATCCAGCAGGGCTTCGCCAATGCTCAAGAATTCCAGATCTGAAAAAATGAAGGCCCTGGGCTGTATTTATAGGCTTTGGGACCTCTGTTTTCGAATAAGAACGACCGATTCACTCTTATCTTCAATTGTAATCACTTTATCACGTTCTTGGATAGATTCAAATCAATTGGAACAAATCCAGGTGGTTAATGTCAAAAAATAGCTTAAAACTACCAAAAATCGATTTTCGGGCCTGCGGATACCCATGGGTGTCTCGGCCTGGCAAAGACACCAGTGGGTGTCTCGGTTTGGTCGAGACACCTCTGGATGTCTCGGCCTGGCTAAGATACCAGTGGGTGTCTCGGGTATTTTAACTCTAACTTTCTCGTATGACCTCTAAGTAATACGATTCAAGATGCGTTGGAAAGCTGACGAAGATATATAAAACTTTTGACTTTTGAGCTTTTTCATATTTGAATTGAATCATGACCAAATCTTCATTCTTTTCCGAGACACCAACACTGTCTCGGAATTCTGAGGTAGTTTGTACTATCTTTGATATTTTGGTTTTATCTCTCTCATATGATCTTGGAATGAGTTGATCCAAGATGCGTTAGAAAGCTAATAAGGAGATCTACAACTTTTATTTTTTGAGCTTCTTCAGATTCAAAGTGAATCATAGTCAAAACACCTCTATAAAGTTTGAGACACCTATGGATGTCTTGGCCAAGCCTTGGCCAAGACACCTATGGTTGTCTTGGCTAAACTTTGGCCAAGACACCTATGGGTATCTCGCTGAGGCCTGAAGCACTGTTCCACACGTTTAATTTGTCCGTTTTTGTCGTATCTTCGTCATCCAAATTCGGAATCATGTGATTCAAAATGCATCAGAAAGCTAACAAGGAGATCTACGAGCTTCCATGATTGAATCATATATGGAGTAAATGGGACACGAGTGGTGCTTCGTCTTTCGTAAGTGATGCGTAGCTCCCGATCCATTCGTGTTTTCGTTATTTCGAAGTTCTGTTGCTTTGCATGATTCGTTGACTCACTTCATGCACTTGTCAACATCAATTAAGCTTCTGCGACCCGGATAGTGATGTTCATCATCTTCTCTCTATCTCAAGCCGCGTACGGGAATTCGTGGGCAATTTTTAACACCTACAATACCAAACACAAATACAAGTAAATGATCACAGAGTTCAGTTACCATTAACCTATGTCTCCGCTCCTCACCCTCGAGGAGAATCTCCACTATCACAACCGGTTTTCAACGTTCACTGAAAACGTTTATAACTTACACAATCGGTTTTCTAGCTTACCGAAAACTTTTACAACTTATACAAATGCTATCACACCATACACCCTCTAAGTGTTGGCCTGACTCGTGTCGACTTTCTCAAGTGCTCGGATTTACTACCTCTCCTTAGGCTTTACTATCGACGACACTTCTTTTAGAATCGACTCCGTCTCACGGTGTACTTGTGTATTATAATGTGTTCTCTCGACAAATAAGCTAAAATATAAATTGTTTGTTCTCTAATAAAGATGAGAATGAAATTAAGCTCACTCTCAATGAATCACTCACAACCCAAAATATACTAAATGTAAAATTACTCAAGCTCAAGGGTGTGTGTTTAAACAATGATTAAAGAGAAATAAAACTCAAAATAATCTAGCAAATATAAATATAATAATTGAAATATAAACAAGCTAGAAATTTGAGTTTAGAAAAACTTCTCTAAGCACAAGAGAGAGAGATTAGGAAATTGAATGCTCAAACCAAAATTGATCTCCTCGTCTTGTAAACCTCTTTTTTCATAAACTAAAACACTCTTAAAAACTTAAAACAAATTTGTGCGAAACTCCCTTAAACATCCATAAGAAATAAATAAGAGAAGATGGCTTTTTATAGTCTCTCAAACCAGCCCAAAAACCCACAAAAACTACAAAAAACAAAACTAAAAAATAACCATTATAGGATGAAAACTCCTGATCAGTTGACTGATGACATCATCAGTCGACTGATAAAGTCGATCATTGGAAGTTTTGGCAGATTCTAGAATTTTTACGTATCTGACTTTCTAAAATCAATTTAAAATAGAAAATCAACTCCAAAAATGATAGAATTTTGGAAAATGTTTGTAAACATGTAATATAACATGTTAGAAAAAGATTTTCTCAAATTACATTTCCCATTTGTTAAAACTCATTTATTTTATAAACTGTTCAAGAACACAAAATCGTCAAAACTTGATTTTTAATGAAATTCTTCCAAACAAGTTTTGAAACACTTTTTAATAGATTCATAGACTTGAGGAAAGATATAAAATAGTATAAAAAAGTCTTTAATCTATAAACACATTATTTTCCAAATAAAAATGATAACTATGAAACTAGCATGTATGTTTATAAATATAACTATTTGTTTCATATTTATTTAATTTAACTTGAAAGCGATAAACCAAAAACGTGTATGTGTGTGATAATTGAGCTTTAAAGTATAACACACATGGTATAAGACCTAAACTAGAAACAATATACCCAAACTTAGAAATCTTCGTTTGAGCTCGATCTTGGTAAACATGGATGAAGCGCAATATTGAGTCTTGTTTTGAGTGCGTAAATGTTTCATTCAAAATTTCCTCCAACCTCCAAGATGACGTCATTAAGCTCAAGTCCAACCAACCTTTAACGAGGACCTTTGTGTAGATTACCTAACAAAACAAATGCAAACACTTGACACACGGTGTTAGAAAGTGTTTGTTAATCATCAAAACTATATTAGATATAATAGGCTCATAAACATGAGACGTAACAAGGGTGAGAAAAGAAAAGGAAAAGAATGTAAAAGAAAAGGAAAAGGAAAAGAAAAGAAAATAATATTCTTTTTGTTGTTTGGTTAGAAAGAATATTGTAACAAAAGCTAGAAGAAAATTATAAGAAAGTTATGTTCTCTTGTTTGGTTATTTTTCTTAGAAAAAGAGGAAAGAAATTATCACAACAAAATTTTAGTTCATACCTTTTGGAATTAGTAGATTTATATTTTAAACAATTTACATAAAATAATTAAATTAAATTGTCATTCTATTCTAGAATACTTTTAAAATTTTACAAGTTAACGAACATGTTTGCACAATTTTAACTCAAGAAAATTGAGTCAAAATTATGATGACTCTAATTTGCATATAATCTTACGTGGTTTTGGACTTGCAAGTTATTCAAAACGCTGCAGTTCGAGCATAATCATTCAAAATCAGTATCATTCATATCATGGGAAGTAACAAGTTAATAAACACGTATTTAGAAAAAAAATGGGCAATTTCCTAGCACAAAAACTTGAGTGGTCATCAACATTAAGTTTGTAAATATTAACAAGCAGAAGCACAACCACAACTCCACTAATTAGAGAATAACATTTCTCACACATAATTTTTATTTACAGAAAGAAAGGTCAATTAAAGAACCAAAGCAAATCTAAAGTAAGTGTCATGATATTCCTAATATAAAGTAAAATCTATTTCTAGTCACAAAGTCTATTATAATAAATTTCATATAGAAAACCTTAACCAACGAAATCTATTACAATCAATTTCATATAGAAAATCTTAACCAAAGAGAGAGATAAACCTGCCAAAGTCCTTGATTTTTGACTTTAGTGAGCCCATTAAAACATCAATCTCACACCCTTCATCCCCTGAAATTAATTCAAAAAAAAATCAAATAAGTACAATATAAACATCAAAACCCTATAAAATGAAGTCTCAACATTCTTTTAGAAGAAAAACGAAACTACCGCTCATCGTGTCATGGTTCCTTTCTCAAGACTAATCAACAGAATCTTAAAACATGACAAGAAAGATGCTTCAACTAAATTTTCTCAGGCATTAAATGGAAACAACTAACAAGAGTTATGAAAGTAAAAAATGAAAAAAAAAAAAAAAGGTGAGCCGAAGAAATTCAATTGCGGAATCAATTTAAAAAAGGTGAACCCAAGAAACCTTGCACAAAGTGTGAACAGAATATGACATGTTAAAAAAACTAAGCATCAATTAGAACAAGTTTGATGAAAATTCTATAAGTCTATAGATTAATAGATACAACCAACAAGAAAAACAAGTTGAGTAGCCCCTACAATTAAACAATTCAAGTCTTTGCCAAACTATGGATCAGCATCTAGATTCATTCATGTGATTCATATGGAATACATTTCACTCGGATGGAGACTAAGATAGAGAAGCATGCATGAATGTGATATCTGTCATTGAAAAATACAAGGTCAGCTATTGAGATAATAGGGCCAACAAGTCCCCAAAACTATTCAATTCAAACTTTAGGTACATCCCAGTAGCAGACATATAGTAACCTAGGTGATAATGAGAGGATTAAAAGCTCAGGAGCTGGTCATTAACGTATCACTACTTTAGTCGCCTCTTGTTACAAGCTCTAATAAATTTTTATTACTTCCTACCACCTTCTGAACTGATATCACAAATCTAATCATATCTCTTACGAAACTGGAAAATGGAAAATGAAATATGCTATAAAATAATTAGAGTGTAAATTAAGTTACCTCCTAATACCGATATCGTGTGATGTCCATCCAAGTTTAATCTCCAACCATCTTTTCCTCCAATGAATTAGTAACCCAATGAAGTTCCTTCCACGAGCCGCATCCTCAATAAGATAGTCGTAGGCTACAAGTTGTGCATCCTCATTGAGCCCTTCAGCTTTCGAAAGCTCCTCAAATATCTCTCCTTCTGTGTAAAAGCGAGGACCGGTCTTCCAAATTGCAGAAGCAATTGACTCCATTCCACTTTTTAGTCCATCAAGGTCTTCACCCAAGTTGCTAATGGCACCATGTTTTCTTCTATATATCACCTTTGAAGAAGTTCTTGATGCACAACGGGCTTTGCGATATTGTTCTTTACCTTTTGAAGGGCCGATGCATTCTACGTCATCAAAAACCCATATCCCACTCTTAAATACGTACCTTCACCAATTAATCTCACATCTATCATCCCATAAATCTGAGCAGGGCAGCAATTTAAGGGAGTGTATAAAAAGTTCTGCATTACACTCCAATTTTACCAAATCATACTACATGGGCATGAAACACAAATGTTATGAAACATGCAGGGATGATAAATTTTGATGGACACTATGGTGCCTCATAATTGATGCAATCAGCAATAGAATCCAACGCCCTTTCTTAACCATAAGCATGCAATCAGCAAAAGTAACTGAAATTGGCAATTACGTGCAGCTAATACAAAGGCTGTGCATTGTGCATGCAGGACTGGTAAGATCATATTTTAGTCGTCAAAGCACATGATATTGAGCATTAATCTCTCAACTAATGTAGAATATAATTCAGACAAAACCAAATAAATGACTAATTATTCAACTTACATTTATGTAATCTTCCCAAACTTTTGTCTTCGCATCCATCGCATCCATCATCCTCGTCACTTGATTAAATACAAATCCACTAGAAGAATTCTGCATGTCTTGAAATGCCCTCATATCTTTTTAAGCGTCTTCAATCGGTTTTTAATATGATCCACTTCAACCTTTATTCCACATTTAGCGTACAACTCCGCACATGTTGCTTGATAAGCATGATATGAGAAACTTCGATCGGGCTTTTGCCCTTTGTGTACATGTTCTCTCAATATTTCAGTTAAGCAAATATCCATTTGCTCTATCCATACAATATTTTTCTTTAAACTTGGTTGACTTTTAAGTTGAGCTGTCTATTTGTTAAGCATAAATATATCATTAGCAGTAGAGAAATGGGAAATGAATAGACAGTACACTTCCAAGATATTAAGTTATTGCAAGAAAGAATTTCAGCCACATAAATTGTAGCCACAATTATCATTAAGTAATATTGCCTCCACAAACAAATGCAAGCATTTAACCATAAGCATGCAATCAGCAAAAGTAACTGAAATTGGCAATTACGTGCAGCTAATACAAAGGCTGTGCATTGTGCATGCAGGACTGGTAAGATCATATTTTAGTCGTCAAAGCACATGATATTGAGCATTAATCTCTCAACTAATGTAGAATATAATTCAGACAAAACCAAATAAATGACTAATTATTCAACTTACATTTATGTAATCTTCCCAAACTTTTGTCTTCGCATCCATCGCATCCATCATCCTCGTCACTTGATTAAATACAAATCCACTAGAAGAATTCTGCATGTCTTGAAATGCCCTCATATCTTTTTAAGCGTCTTCAATCGGTTTTTAATATGATCCACTTCAACCTTTATTCCACATTTAGCGTACAACTCCGCACATGTTGCTTGATAAGCATGATATGAGAAACTTCGATCGGGCTTTTGCCCTTTGTGTACATGTTCTCTCAATATTTCAGTTAAGCAAATATCCATTTGCTCTATCCATACAATATTTTTCTTTAAACTTGGTTGACTTTTAAGTTGAGCTGTCTATTTGTTAAGCATAAATATATCATTAGCAGTAGAGAAATGGGAAATGAATAGACAGTACACTTCCAAGATATTAAGTTATTGCAAGAAAGAATTTCAGCCACATAAATTGTAGCCACAATTATCATTAAGTAATATTGCCTCCACAAACAAATGCAAGCATGCACATATAACATTGCATATGTTAACATGTGTATACATGAATGTTGGCATGAAGTTATGTTAGCCAGACTAGACAATAATAGAGGGTTCCATGCAAATAGTGCATCATGTTCATACAGAAGAATCAAATATGTGCATGCCTAGCTTCATACAAATAGCAACTCAATAATTATCAAGGCAAGTACAACACATAGTTCTGGAAAGAAAAATAAAGGAACAGAGATTATAAATGCTAATATTCAAGGTTTAGTTCTTAGCCTCCTGTAATAAAGGTAAAGTATATCTCATTCTCAGTCTTAATGACAAACTTCACGTCTAAGGTATATGCATGCAAAACTTCATGCATAACATGGGTTGAAATTTTCATATAAAACAAGTATGATACGCATGACAACAATATTAAAATTTTACCTTCTCCAAAAAGGATAAAGAGTTCCCAAATTAGCACCAAAGGGTTTGTCATAAGTATCAAGCAAGTGGAATAAGAGAGACCCCTTTGTAAACTATCCAAATAAATAAACAAAATTGTAGTGAAAACCCAAAGAGAAAATAAATGACATTTAATTTTTATTTCAATAATGAAAATATTTCTAACAATCTCTCCACATATCATCGGCTATTTGTTGTCCCTCGTCTATACTCTTCACTATCATTTACAGGAGCTTCTTCAACATCTATCATCTGGTTCAAAACTTCCTGATTAACTTGTTCAAGAAGTCCCTCGTCACGATCAACACCCATTAGAAAATTATGTAGGATAGTACATGCATATATAACATCTTTTTGTGTTTCAATTGGGTATTGAGGTTCTGTTCCACTATCCAAGATTGGAAACTACTTCTTCGAGACTCCAAAAGCACACTCAATTGCATTTCGCAGTGAAGAGTGATGATGGTTATACACCTCACAAGGATTTTCTGGTTGTCTTATTGAATATTCCTTGAGGTGATAACGTGTGCTCCTAAATGGTGTAAGGAATATCAACCTCAACATAAAACCACCATCAGCTAAATAATATTTTCCTAAATTGAAAAATTTTTAACGGTTAACCTGTGTTTATATAAACAAGGTCTTATCTGATCTTGAAAATAATTGGACCTAAGAGTTATCACCTTGAGGAACAAATATTTTGTCTTGTCGTATTAATGCATTGTTCAACACCCACGAATTTGAAGCAGACTCTTCCCAACCAGCTAGGACATATGTGAACTTCAAGTCAAAGGTGCATGCAGCAATCACATTTTGAGTTGGAAATTCTTTCTAGGCTCGATACCTTCTTGTATCTTCTTTTGCCACTTTTACTCAAAAATGAGATCTATCAGTTGTGCCAATACAATTCTATAATAGATTAACAAAGTACTTAGCAACATAACTATTGTTATTATACCATAAAATTTATAACAAAGATTTTGTATTTTTACCTTAAAATAGGGCCAGAATCTATGATTTGTCTGGATTTCTACTGGAACTTCGATGCCATCTGGTTGTTTTATAAATTGATCTTCAAGAGATAATAATGCCTCTAATACTTTGTGAAAGTGGTGGCTAACAGTCTCTCCCGAACGCATGAAATTGAACTTCACTACTCGATTCTTCCAGTTATGAGAAAAAAATTTGAAGGAACTTAGCAACTTGTTCCTCTAAAGAACTACGTCTATTACCATAAAGACGTCCCGTCTCCCTAAGCAACTGACACGGTCTAGCAAAAGCATTAACTCCTATGTGTAGTTGTTCACGACAATCTCTGTCACTTTGCTAAGTAAGTCGCTGAATAAGTAAGTTCCTATGTTCATCTTTTTGATCTAAGATAGATCTATCTATATACTCCACTTGGTAGATATTAGTTGTGATAATAGCACCTGCATATGCTGCATATGTAGCCATAATCCATGCTGAATGTTTTATCTTTTTCCTTTGTATAGCTCATTCATCATCTTCTTTTATCTACAAATTCAAATACTTCCTCTAGTAAGCACGTCACAAACTAAACCCTAATGTTCATAGTCAAAAGTAAATCTTTAATGTGAGTATGAAATGAGTCAAACAAAGAGAACAAATGTTAACTCCATAAGTAACTTTTTAATAGCGACGCTGCATGTGGGAATAACAAAAAGCCTACTTGACACACTGTGTTGACGCAGCAATACGTGTGATGTGTATGCATATTCATACTATCTCGATGAACAGTGACATTTTCATACCAAGCTTCTTAGAAATATCTAATTTTGCTAAGATTCTATTTGTTGTAGGTCTATAAACATTCTATTGGAGCTATATGCAGTCTTGTGTGGCCATCCGATCGACTGATAGTGTAAGTGCTCGATGATTCAACTAACTTAAGCACAAGGGTCTGTAATGCGTGAACAAGCTACTAAAATAACAATTTGAGTCCTAATTTTCTTAACTTGCTAGTGCAATCAAGAATTTTTTACTACAAAAGGACTTCTCTCATTCATATATCTTCATCCAAATAAAGTTTCAAGGAAGCTTTTCAGAAGCGAAATTAAGGACAGCATATGAACACCAACCTCAAAAACAAATTTTAAAAAAAAAACTAGTACCATCTCCCTTAGCTATGACCACCAACCTCAAAAACATATTAAAAAATAAACTATAGACCAAAAGCTAGTTGCAACTATAATGTATAATACTATAAAAATCAAAATAAAAAAAATTAACTCAACTGATGAATCGATGAGTCTTTTCTTTGCAATGTGCATTTCCACAAGAGAGAGATCTGAGAGGAGAACTCTAATCTTCAGAAAATTTGAGAAAATCAAACCAGATCGGAGAGCTACAGTCTCGATTTGCTGTAGAAAACTGAGAAGTTGAATTAGGGTTTGATCGGCATCGAACTAGGATTTGATCGGCGTCAAAGCTTTGGTCGGTGTCGAACTATGATTTAGGCAAAGTTAAACTAGGATTTTGGAGACAGAGAGAGGAGAGAATGAGAGAGAATGAGGGGGGAGGGGGAGATTAATCGGGGAAGAGTTTTGGAGAGAGAGAGAGAAGCGAGAGATCGGGGAAAGTCGAAGGCGTCGAGCGAGCGATTCCATCTCCCTCCCTCGTTTTCACCCAGGCAGCGGAGAGAAAGGGGAAAAGAAAAAATATGTATTGGCTTTTCTGTTGGTTTTGGTCATGTGAAGAATGAAACCTGAAGCAATTCTGCGAGGCTGAAAAATCTTGGGTCAGCCGACCGAAAAAGGAGATCCGCTCGACTGAAGCAACTATAGGAAATAAGGCTGGAAACAGGGCTCTGGCTAGTCGACCGAGGGCCTTGACCCAGTCGACCGATAATATGTATGAAAACCCTGTAAAATAAGTGTGTTCTGGTCGGTTGACCAACACCCATGGTCCGGTCGACCGGAATTGGTTTTTCCAGTTTCGTGCTTCGTTTGAGAAACTGTTTTGGGCTAGGATACTATATATACCTAAACAATTTTTAGGGTTATATGAAACATAGAAAAAGAGGGTTTTTAGAGGACCTCAGAGAGATAAAAACTTATTTGTGAGTATTGTAATCTTCTTCAATTAATCAAGTTTTTGTGGTGTGACTCCCGAGAACATAGGCACATTTTCCAACCCTTGTTAAATCTGGTGTTCTCTGGTTTGATTATTCTTTCTTGTAAGTTTTTCTTTTATTTATTGTGATTTCTTGCTTGCCTACTTTCAACACAATATCCGGAAGGACATGGGTTGTGTGTTCAACCCCAACAACTGGTATTAGAGTTTCGTTTAGGAGATTTGTGTGAGAACCATGCCAGAAGAAAGAAAATCGAAGATTGAGAAGTTTGACGGGTCAGACTTCGCCTACTGGAAGTCGCATATGGAGGACTATCTGTATCAGAAGGATCTTTACCGTCCGTTGATGGGCAAGACTAAGAGAAAGAAGGAGGAATCAGACAGGGACTGGGAAATATTGGATCGAGATGCTCTACGGCAGATCTGATTGTCGCTCACCAAATTAGTCACCTGTTTGTTGGAAATTTGCAGTAAAAAGACAATGAAAGAAAATTTGACTTGTATTCCTCTCAAAATCAATTACAATTTGGATTCTGATTACAAAAGAGAGGAGAATGAATTTGATTCTCCCCTTTGTTTAAAACTGGATTCTTCACAGTGGCGATGGAGTGCCTCCCTCGAATGCTCGCGTCGAGTTTGCTCTCCGTTGACGATCCGCACGTCTTGATTCACTGGAACGTAGTCTTCTCCTCACGATTTGATGCTGTGGAGAACTTGCGTGGCAAGTCTTAAAAAAATAACTCTTAACGAGTTAATAACTCAGAGCGAGTTTATCTCTATGAAAGAGTTGATTTAAACCGAAAGTTCGGTTAATAAGCCAAGGATAAAGAAGCTCCTGTTATCGACCTCTAAAGCTCCAGTCGAAGAACGAATGCTCTTCTTTGCTACCAATCCTCAGGTCCAAAAAGCCAGCCCTTGACCGAATTTCCCTTTGTTGATGAGAGAAAATCCGATCCTTTCAAAAGCTAGCCGAAGATCTCTTCTTTGCTCCCCCTCCCCCAAAAAAGAAGGATCCGAACTTAGTTGAGTTTCCCACTATTTATAGTGGATTAAGGGTGGTAACTACCCCCTCAATCCGCTCCTAAGTGGGGCGGAAATCCCTCAGAACGTGGGATAAACGATTTTGAGGCCGTTTAACTTGTGTTTGAACAAGTCAAACGCCTAAATTGGCGTTCTGGACCTTAACTCTGCGTCTTAGAGATGAGACGCAGAGTTAAATCTCTGCTAGAGATTGGAAACGCACAGGCCGCACGCGTTCTGTAAATTGGAGACGCACAGTTGGGACGCAGAGATGAATTCTGCGTTTTGACATCTGAGACGCAGAGATGAACTCTGCGTTTTGGCATCTGAGACGCAGAGGTGAACTCTGCATTTTGGACCTGGAACGCAGAGTTGGGTTCTGCATGAACTCTGCGTTTCGAGTTTGGAACGCAGCTACGGCCTCTGCGTTTTGAATCTGGAACGCAGCCACGACCTCTGCGTTTTGAGTTTAGAACGCGGGCACGACCTCTGTGTTTTGAATCTTGGATGCAGAGGTGAGCCTTAGGTGGGCTTGGCGAGTTTCAGGCTAAGTCCGAAGTCCAGTCTTGCAGACGGACTTCAGAACATAACTTGTTGCGACGAACAGGTCATAACTTTCAAACCGTAAGTCGGAATTGGACGAATTATATATGAAAATCGGCTATCTCGACGAGGCGGATCCATCCGAACCGAGCCAAAGGCTTCGGTTCGCTTCCTCTGTTTTGCCAAATTCCTTACGGTTTGAGAGATATCTGCGTTTTAATATGAAGAGACCGTCAATTTGTAGTCTCTTTTGCTAGAGCGTTGCAAAGATCATCACCTTGTAACCTTCATCTTGGCTCCTTGAAAATATAAGAGTCATCAGATTGTAACTCCCGATGTTGATTGTGAAGGCTGTTGAATTAGAGCTTTCATCAGTTATCGTGAATGTCGTCAGATTATAACCTTCTACGATCTACGTGAAAGTCTTCAAATTATGACCTTCTGAAAGTCGTCAGATTGTAACTTCCATCATCGGTATTTGATGGGGGATAAGCTATCTATTTTGATTTTTAGACAGCCTACAGAACCCCCTCCAAAGTTTTTGAAAGTTCGTGGTTGACTGGGACGAATTTTCGAAATACTTTGGATCTCAACTCTGATCCTGGAGCTGTTGATTCCTTGTCACAAAGGAGTTATTCTCTACACTCTCTTCGAAGGCAGCTTGGTTGAAGGGATTTTCCACGCAGGACCTGTGTGAAGGTATGCGCCATAATCCTGCTTCTGGAATGTGGGGGTGGACCCTGCATTTTGAACTTGAGATGCGGGTTTCACCCTTGCATGTTGAATTTGGAACACGGGTGTGACCTCGGTTTTCGGTTTTTGCATCGAGGGTCTGATCTCAACATTTTGACTTAAGACATGGAAGTGGCTTCCGTGCATTTTTGACTAAGTCTTTGAGACTTATCTTTTGCGCATCTGTTTTAAGTCTCGACTCACATCCATTAAGCTGATGGGCCTGCAAACGTGCGTAGGATTTTTGGCAAACCCTCAGCCATCAACGGATTTGATAAGCCTTTACCGACTACCGTTTGAGTCAGGCTAGCATGTGGATTGTCTAAGTCCGTTCCACATGTAACGTTGTGCTAAGAGAATGAATCTTCTTAGACTTGATACTATGATTTTGAATACATAGACTTTGTCATTTTTATGGGAAAAGACTAATCGGCAATGCATATTAGGTGTAGGCTTATCCCTAATTAGGGATCGAGATAAAGTCCCCCATGCGTGTGAGGCATGGATTTTGATGTCCTTTTTACGGTAAAAGACTAACCGGCAACGTGTGTTAGACATTGACTTATCCCTACTTAGGATTCAGGATAAAATTCCCCATGCGTGTAAGGCATGGATTTTGGCGTTATTAATAATGACCTGCTACGATATTGAATACGTAGGCTTTGCTATTATTGTGGGAATATGCTACCCGGCAGTATGTGTTAGATGCAGACTTATCTCTAATTAGGGATCGAGATAAAGTCCCCCATGCGTGAAAGGTATGGATTTTGATGCTACGATGTTGAATACGTAGACTTGGTCATTTTCGCGGGAACGAACCACCCGGCAGCATGTGTTAGATGCAGGCTTATCTCTGTTTAGGGGTCGAGATAGATTCCCCCAGGCATGAATCCTGGTGTCTTTTTCATGGTAAAAGATTAACCGGCAACGCGTGTTAGGCGTAGGCTTATCTCTAATTAGGGATCGAGATAAAGTCCCCCATGCGTGTGAGACATGGATTTTAAAAAGAATTAACAAGTTCACTGGGGGGTTTGACTGTTAGAGGTGTTATGTTAACCTAACAGTATTTTATGGACCTATCGCTCTATTAAAGAGAGTCGATAAGTTGATTTGATCGTCAGAGGTGTGGTGTTAACTTGACGGGTTTGTGGACCTATCGCTCCATTGAAGAGAGTCGATAAGTGGATTTTGTCAGAGGTGTGATATTAACGTGACAAGAAGAATTTGTGATCGGGCAATTTTGATGACTTATCTCTCTATTGACGAGAGTCGATAAGTGGGTTTTGTAAGAGGTGTATTGTTAACGTGACAAGAATTTATGTTACGATTGGAGCAACTTTGGGGACTTATCATCCTATTGACGAGGATTGATAAGTGGGTTTTGTCAGAGATATATTGTTAACGTGATAAGAATTCGTGTTGCGATTAGGGCAACTTTGTAGACTTATCATCCTATTGACGAGGATTGATAAGTGAATTTATCAGAGGTGTATTGTTAACGTGACAAGATTTGTGTTGTGATTGGAGCAACTTTGGGGACTTATCATCCTATTGATGAGGATTGATAAGTGGGTTGTCAGAGGTGTATAGATTTGTGTTGCGATTGGAGCAACTTTGGAGACTTATCATCCTATTGATGAGGATTGATAAGTGGGTTGTCAGAGGTGTATTGTTAACGTGACAAGATTGGTGTTGCGATCAGAGCAACTTTGAGGACTTATCGCTCTATTGACGAGAGTTGATAAGTTGATTTTGTCAGAGGTATATTGTTAACGTGACAAGATTGGTGTTGCGATCAGAGCAACTTTGAGGACTTATCGCTCTATTGACGAGAGTCGATAAGTTGATTTTGTCAGAGGTGTAGTGTTAACGTGACAGGATTTGTGTTGCGATCAGAGCAATGATCGTCAGAAGTGTAATGTTAACTCGATGATGTGAAAGATTCGTTACTCTTAATCCAGTGGATTCTAAGTAATTAACCCCCAGTCTTGATTAAGACTTAGCAGGGGAATAAAAAGAGGTAGACAAGGCACATCACCTAGTAAGGCACTATCCATGATGTCGAAATAGAGTCACATCACTAGGTAGGCCATTATCTGATAAGTTTGACTATCAGAGGTAACTGTTAACATGATAGTTTTGTGGACCTGTCATCCTATTGAAGAGGATTGGCAAGTTGATGGACTATCAGAAGTAACTGTTAACGTGATAGTTTTATGGATTTTGTGGTTGACAAAGGTATTTTATTGAACATGACCACTCAGAAAATTTATTATTCATAATCCAATGGACTACAAATAAACTAACCCTCAGTCTTGAATAAGTGCATGGGGAAAAAAGAGTAGACATAGCACATCGCCTAGTGAGCCATTATCTAACGAGTTTGACTATCAGAGGTAACTGTTAACGTGATAGTTATTGGAGACCCGGCATCCTACTAAAGAGGATTAGCTTCAGTGATCGTAGTATCTTCCCCTTCTGACTGAGGGGATTGTGCTTGGTCCGATTGCTCAGGAGAAGGTCGGGCTTGGTCCGATTGCTCAGGCTGATCATGCCTACTTTGTTCTTCCGCTTTGATCCTGGCAATGATTTTTTTGAGCCTGCTCGCCTTGAGAGATTAGTTGTCTCCAGGAACGGCATTCTGCAACTCCTATTCGGGCTAGGAGGTCAGTTTGCAAATTGTGTCGACAGGTCTGCACTAGGGTAGACTGTGTCATACCTGTCGGACATCGCAGAGCCATATTTCGAAACCTTTTGACGAAGGCTTTGATGGATTCCCTCTTTTTCTGCTTAGTGGCGAGAAGGGTATGGATGGAGACTTCTGTATCCTCTTCAAAGAATCTTGATAGGAAGAGTCTCTCTAGATCTGTCCACTTTTGGATACATCCCACGAGAAGTTTCCTGAACCATTCAAAGGCAACTCCCTTGAGGGTACTAATGAACAATCAAGCCAATATGGCATCGTTTGATATTACATTTTTAGTCTGTAACTTGAAATGATAAATATGTTGGTTCGGTGATCCCGTGCCGTCAAAAGTTTGTAGCGTCGGGACCTCGAACTTTGGAGGATAAGGGGCTGCATCCCATTCGGTAGGATAGGGCCTGATAACTCCCTCATCTTGGAGCTCGCTTCTATTGGCAATGGCGTTGAGACGAGTTTCCAATTCTTCCATTTTGGCAGATTGGAGATTTTTCTAGTTCTCCGTCTCTCTTCCTTCATCAGAGGAAGATTCCAGGTTATGGTCTTCTTGGTCAGAAGCCGTATCATCAACCACTTTTCCCTTCCCTTTGCTTGTGTGAGGTCGGGATGAAGACGCTTTTCCTCTCCGGGAAGATTCTTGCCTAAGCGGCGAATCTGTCTCCTGAGATTTGGCCTTATCTGCGACGATTTGAGTCAACATGGCCATGAGTTCATTGATGGCCTCCTGCTGTGATTTGAGCATGGCCTCCTGCTCATCAACCCTCTTTGAAAGATCTTCAGAATGTTCTGCCATGTGGGCGAAGCTCTCATGCCCAACGAAAGAGCTTGATGATTGGGACTCCGCAATGGCTGAGTGTTCGTCATCGGAATTAGTTCCTCTGGCTAAACTCCAATAGTTGACAGGGGGAATGGCTCATGTTCGCGTCCGAGTACGTTGGTAGACTCCTTCAAACTTGTTAGCGATTTCTCTGACGGTCGGTAAATGACTTGTCTTAGAATCATCGGAACTAGGTCCTGAGGCTTTCCCTCTCCCTATCGTATTGATAGTGACCCCAAGGTATTCATCCTCTAAAGTCTTTTTCCTGTGGGAATGTCGTTGATTATTGAGCAAAACGACGTTCGTTGGTCGGTTGAACATCGACAGCAACCCCCACAAGTCAGAGACTTGGGATGAACCTCTCACAGAGCGTGAGGGTAGAGATGGAACCCCCTGTCCGTTAAAGGATGGGACTGGTTCTTAGCAAACATGAATTTTAAATCCATGTTGATCATTTTGAACACGACGAATCACATCGCGTTCCAAAGAAGGAACACGAGGGTCGTGTTTAGCTTGATTAACGCAAGACCAAAGTCTGCGTTTTGCTAGTGAAACGCAGTCCTGCGATCTGCGTTCGGATTCTGAAACGCACTCCTGAGAGTTGCGTTCAGTTTGTGAAACACACTCCTAAGAGTTGCGTTTTAGTTCTGGGACGTACTCTTGAGAGTTGCGTTCAGCCAGATCAACGCAGGTTTGATGTCTGCGTTTAAATGTTAGAACGCACTCCTGAGAGTTGCGTTTTGGTTCTGGGATGCACTCTTGAGAGTTGCGTTCAGTCAGATCAACGCGGTTTTGAGGTCTGCGTTTTGGTGTTAGAACGCACCTCTGAAGGCTGCGTTCTATCTGGGAAACGCACACCTGAGGGTTGCGTTTAGCTTGGCTTATGCAGAGCTCATGTTGAGGCTCACAAACGCGGAGTTCGCGTTGATTGGAGGATCGGCTTTTTTGGCGTTGTGCCGAAGTTGAGTCTTCTCCTTTAGAGAGGGGACTGTATGAACAGTGCAACCCCCATGGGAGATAGTCTTTAGATGAGTTGGCTACAACTAGAGCTTTAGTCTTCTCGGAAACTTTGTGGATCTTGCGCATAGCTTTGGGGCTAAGGGATCCGGAGGAGAGGGCCTCCCCGTACTTGGATTGATCAAACTCGATAATCAGAGTTTCAATGGTCGTTCCAGTGAGATGAACGTCGGATTGCGCCACCACTTCTTCGTCAGAGAAGCCTGTTCCCAGCAGAGTCGCCATCTTTTGTTTGTGGAAAATTTGATGTAAAAAGACAATGAAAGAAAAATTGACTTGTATTCATCTCAAAATCAATTTTAATTTGGATTCCGATTACAAAAGAGAGGAGAATGAATTTGATTCTCCCCTTTGTTTAAAACTGGGTTTTTCACAGTGGCGATGGAGTGCCTCCCTCGAATGCTCGCGTCGAGTTTGCTCTCCGTTGACGATCCGCACATCTTGATTCACTGGAATGTAGTCTTCTCCTCACGATTTGACGCTGTGGAGAACTTGCGTGGCAAGTCTTAAAAAAATAACTCTTAACGAGTTAATAACTCAGAGCGAGTTTATCTCTATGAAAGAGTTGATTTAAACCGAAAGTTCGGTTAATAAGCCAAGGATAAAGAAGCTCCTGTTGTCGACCTCTAAAGCTCCAGTCGAAGAATGAATGCTCTTCTTTGCTGCCAATCCTCAGGTCCAAAAAGCCAGCCCTTGACCGAATTTCCCTTTGTTGATGAGAGAAAATCCGATTCTTTCATCCCCCCCCCCCCCCCCCCAAAAAAAAAAAAAGAAGGATCCAAACTCACTTGAGTTTCCTACTATTTATAGGGGATTAAGGGTGGTAACTACCCCCTCAATCCGCTCTTAAGTGGAGCGAAAATCCCTCAGAACGTGGGATAAACGGTTTTGAGGCCGTTCAACTTGTGTTTTGAACAAGTCAAACGCCTAAATTGGCGTTCTGGACCTTAACTCTGCGTCTTAGAGATGAGACGCAGAGTTAAATCTCTGCTAGAGATTGGAAACGCACAGGCCGCATGCGTTCTGTAAATTGGAGACGCACAGTTGGGACGCAGAGATGAATTCTGCGTTTTGACATCTGAGACGCAGAGATGAACTCTGCGTTTTGGCATCCGAGACGCAGAGGTGAACTCTGTGTTTTGGCATCTGAGACGCAGAGGTGAACTCTGCGTTTTGAACCTGGAACGCAGAGTTGGGTTCTGCATGAACTCTGCGTTTCGAGTTTGGAACACAGCTACGGCCTCTGCGTTTTGAATCTGGAACGCAGCCACGACCTCTGCGTTTTAAGTTTAGAACGTGGGAACGACCTCTGCGTTTTGAATCTTGGATGCAGAGGTGAGCCTTAAGTGGGCTCGGCGAGCTTCAGGCTAAGTCCGAAGTCCAGTCTTGCAGACGGACTTCAGAACATAACTTGTTGCGACGAACAGGTCATAACTTTCAAACCGTAAGTCGGAATTGGACGAATTATATATGAAAATCGGCTATCTCGACGAGGCGGATCCATCCGAACTGAGCCAAAGGCTTCGGTTCGCTTCCTCTGTTTTGCCAAATTCCTTATGGTTTGAGAGATATCTGCGTTTTAATATGAAGAGACCGTCAATTTGTAGTCTCTTTTGCTAGAGCGTTGCAAAGATCGTCACCTTGTAACCTTCGTCTTGGCTCCTTGAAAATATGAGAGTCATCAGATTGTAACTCCCGATGTTGATTATGAAGGCTGTTGAATTAGAGCTTTCATTAGTTATCGTGAAGGTCGTCAGATTGTAACCTTCTACGATCTACGTGAAAGTCTTCAAATTATAGCCTTCTGGAAGTCGTCAGATTGTAACTTCCATCATCGGTATTTGATGAGGGATCAACTATCTATTGTGATTTTTAGACAGCCTACAGAACCCCCTCCAAAGTTTTCAAAAGTTCGCGGCTCTTCAACCTCAAGATGGCAGAAGGATATTCCTTCACGTTGCATCTCAGCGAGTTCAACACGATTGTTGATCAACTTATCTTTGTGAACATCACATTTGATGGCGAAGTGCAGGCCCTATTGATTCTATCGTAATTGTCGGATAGTTGGTCAGGTTGCATGACCACAATTAGCAACTCGACGGGGAAGGAGAAGTTAAAGTTGAGTGAGGTTGTTAGCATGTTCTATCCGAGGATGTTAGAAGGAAATCGTCCGAATCAGAAGGTTCAGGTTCAGCCCTAAATCTCGAGAAGAGAGGCCGAAGCCAGAAGAAGGGAAACCAGAACAGGAATCGATTAAAGTCAAAAAAAAGAGGACGTACACTAAGGTTAGGCCTATCCAGCAAGGGTTTGTCCACGAGAAATCTCAATGCCAATAAAAACCCCTAAATGTGTGCCAAATTAGCAAGAGAGGGATGAAGATCTTCATCCACAAAGGTCGCCCCTTACAATTAGGGTGAAATTTTAGTGAATTTTGCTTCTACGACCAAAGAACCACATGATTTCGACATTGATTCTTCATTTCCCATCGAGAAAGATCTAGAGTTCTGTATCAAATAATTATAGGACTCTAGTCTAGATTTCTCCCTGTCAAACTCATTTTAAAGTTGAATTTTGAACCGAATCACATCAAAACAAAGTTGGACTTTTTCATCGGCAATCATAAAGTACTCAATTCAGACGATCTCTAACATTTTGAAGTTCATGCTGATGTATGTCATAGGTTACTTCTTCAGTCAGATGCGAATAGTAACAACATTTTGATGTAGTATACGGTCAAAATTTCTCGGGATATGGAGCTAGCAGCCTCTTTGTGAAGTATATCATCGTGATCACTCACGCAAAAAAAAAAGGGTAATTTGACTTAAATATATATTTTTTAATTCACTGAACTTATTATAATATAAAATTATAATCTATAAATTTTATCTTCAACTGTAAAGTCTTGATATATTGGTTACAGGGAGTTTCACGGAGGTCAACAAAATTACAAAGCACGTTAAGTAAATTATAATATAGATGACATAAATACAGGTAGCATGGGTACAATAATAATCGCGTCTATAAATATTTAGCCCAGCCCATAGAAATCACTTCGATGTTCAAACCAGATGACACTAGGCTCGCCAAATAACATTCATTTCGAGCCCAGAAATAATACTAGGCCCATTTAAGCCCATGAAGCCGCCGTCTCTCTTGCGGAGATGGTCTCTCTCGTTTTTCTTCTTATCGCATAAGCTTGCCAGCGTTCTAAAGCAATGGCTCTCTCGTTTCAGCAGCAGCTTGTCCACTGCCCTCTTCATCGCTCTCCCCAATTCGCGGTGAGCGCGCCTATTCTCACTCTCGTTTTTGTTTTTTTCATGCTTGACCTTTTCATCTCTCTCGCATCGCAGACAGCGTGGCTAAATAAAGGGGGTAATTTTATCAGCAGCATTAGGGCTCAGGTCCGGCGATTAATTCGTCTCTCCGGTTGTACACTCTAAGAACGTGTTGAATTTTCCATTTGAAAGCTTTTCAATTTTGTTGTCGTGTTGATTGATTTGTAGGAACCCAAGGGAAACGGGGGCAGTGGAAGAAGAATCTGGAGGCGAAGGAAACTGGTAACCTAAAGTTTTTTACAAACAAGTCCTGAATTTTTAAAAATTTTAAAAATATATTAGTGCTACTGTATTTTTTATTTTTTTCATTTGCCCAATTATCGGTCTCAGCTGTAATCAGCTTTTGCAATTTGACACACAGTAAATTTGGGTGTTAGGACACTGGTTTAATCATTGGTTTATTATAATTAAGCGGCGAACTCAAATTACGATCTTTGGCCATAATTAGAGGTTCTTATTACCTCCAAAAATGTTGCTCTTAATTTTTTTTTTTTTTCAGTGAAGTATTTTTGCCAGGATTAGATGCATACATGCTCAAGAAGCTTGTAACCGTACTCAATGTTTCTAATGCACGTTTCACTGAAGTTGTTCTTCTAGCTTCATTTTAGGGAATATTTTCACACGTCAATTGAGGCATACAATTCCAAATGTCAGATTTAAAATTGGATTGGGAGTAGTGGTAGGTGTTAAATCTCCTGAGAACAGAAATTCAATCCAATTTTGGCCCTTTAGCTTGCTCTATGTCTACAGAAGATAGAAGTTTGATATAACAAGTTATATAAATTCTACAATCTTTGGGGTTCAGAATCCTCGATGACAAAGTATAACATTGTTCAGGAAGAAAATTCAATAAATTTGGCAGCTAATGTTGGTGTGTTATGTGTTTATTTCAGACAAAGAAAGATGACAAATTGCGCTACAAGATGGAGCGTATACCTTTTCTCGAAGAACAAGTGAGGATGATTAGAGAAACTGGAAAGATAATGTCTATGGACATCGCGAGGCTGTTGCTATCAGAGGAGAATAGGTTCGATTTTGTGAACGAGGTGGCTGCTGAAGCTACAGAGTATGTGGAGAACAACAGAGATGAGTACGGATCAAAGAAACCTATATTACATGTACTCAGTAACCGGATGAACGAGGCTGGATTCAGTCGGCCAGAAGCCTATTTGGAGCCTGATCCTTTCAAACCGGGGCCTGGATATTTGAGAAATGAATTGTATGATTAGCGCGTCTTTTCTATTAGTTTGTCAATTATGCAGTAAGGAATCCTTATCACTTGAAGCATATAATAAATCCAGTTGTCTGCATTTCGGAAAGTCTTGTTGCCAAGCTCTGGCTTTTAATGTTGTTTTCTGTGAAATTCTCATATCTGGTGATGAACAGCTGCTAAGTCTCGAGCAGTCTTTTGATTGAAGTTTTCTGCATCCAATGCAATACCTCAATATACTGAAGTATGATGAGCCTTCAAGTGCAAGGTCGGGGATACTATAAGGCATTTAAGTGCAATTAAGCCTTTCTATAACTTAGCATTTACATGCTGCTGTATCAGAATCAAGTTTGACATTTGATTATTGAATTATGATGAAGCGTAAAAAAGTTTATGATTTTGCTTTGTTATCTATGGTTTACCTGCCTCTTATGTTCCTCATGAGCGCCGCGGCACAGAGAAAAGAAATAGTTAGGCCCCGATTTCCACAATTATGAAACTTCAATTTCTTTTATGCAATTTTGCAAGAAAACAAGTCAGGGCAGCTACCAGTTAGAATTACTAGCTGCTCAAAAGATTAACTGGAATCCAATCAAACAAGAGATGCCAACTTGCAACTGAACCGAGTATTTCAAAGTAAAAGAAACGGAAATTATAGTTTCAATTATACAAAAAAAATTAAGGGAACCTTACAAATAAGATACAATAACACTCAGTAATATATTGTTCAGGCAGAAATTTTCACAATGAGGGAGAATTCACTCGAAGGGCCACACGCAAATTAGAGAATCAAATTTGAAAATTTACAACTGTTTTTGTGCTAACAAAGAAGTGTGCTTAATTTTTGAATCCCAGGCCTGACCACCTCTTGGTAACCTCCTTCATCCTCTGTGATGTGTTAACAATAAGGTTCTCCAGCGACTTTGCCTTCTTGTTTCGGGCTCGGCCAGCTTCTTTTAGGAGTTCAGCTAGTCTTCTCTTCTCTTCATCAACATCGGGGTTTGCTGTCCCGAGCTTTTCCTCCCTAACCTTGAGGACGTATTCCAATATCTCAATCGCATCCTCTACCCTGTAATGAATCATCAACAGTGATGTCAAGAACTATAATGCTACGTCATATATTGGATTGAGACTATGATTTCTGTTTATGTGGAAGTTCTGATCTTTAAAACTATAATATTGGTCTTTCTAAAACAACAAAAGCCTAAACTGGGAACTTGTGGACTGTGCCCCTAGTGGATGAGGTTCAAGCATCCATGAATAATCACAGGTGAAGAAGCGCCCAACGCACTTCATTAAAAGAGAACAGAGGAAAATCTTGAAAAGTAGATATTTAACAGGGCCATACACAAAGAAACCTATTTAAATTTCGTAGGATTAGCTGGGATTGTTTTGATAGAAGAACAAGAGCTTGCATGCACATGATGCTCCCAGGTTTTTATTTCTAGCAAGAGGAAAGAGATGACACCATAAATAATAGAAGAAGGTTGAAGGGTGATGGTGACTGGTGGTCCAGTGGCAGTGGCACAAGATTAATGATACCTGAGGTTGCATGGCTACAGGTATGAGCAGTGGTGGATCCAAAATATTTTCCTTGAGAGGCGGACAACATGTGTCTATTTACCTTATTTACCTAGAAGTAAAAAATGTAAATTATAAAACTATAATTCGTAATGGGAATCAATAATACTCTTTGCTAGAAATTTAAATGAGATTTTATTTTCCAATGAATTAATTCAAATTGTTACCAATGTATTTAGTTTTTTGGGCTTTGGGGTGCAATTTTGATAATTTACAGGGGAGCGGATGTAAAATTTTGCATGCATACATGCAATTTTGTAAAATGTCTAGGGGTGCAATTGCATTGCACCCCTAGAATGTGAATAGATGCCTCTAGGTACAGGTATGGGACATGGCAATTTGTAAAATGTAGGGTATGAGGACACGGATACATACATGCATTGTATATTTATATGTATTAAAATTAATAATTTACATAAGATTAATATTATTATTTTTATTTACATAAGATTAATATATAAAAAATAGATGTGAAGTGTAGAATATACATCCAAGAAGTGTATGAGGAGTGTTTTCAATTAGAACATCTATTATATAATTAAGTAGAGGCCCAAATAAACATATGAATATGTTGAAGAACTGTCCAAGAGGTTTCCGTATAGGACGGGTATGTGTCGGGTACGGGTACAGCTTCCTAATAGATGATACCTTAACCCACTGATACAGGAAAATGTGACAGAGGACAGAACATGCTGAAGGAAACTCACATATGATAATATAGAGAAAATGGGATGAACAAACAGAAGAATAGATAAATGTGGAGTGGAGGGTGAAATATCGAGAGATGATAGACATTCAAAGATAGCAATAAGTGGAAGGAAAAGGTTCATTGGCTGTTTTTACAAAACCTTTCACCACTCGTGAATCACATTCAGTAACCTATTACTGTTTCAAATGTTAATCATCTATTTGTCCTCTGTATAGCTCTATTAATGCTCCTGGCAACATGATCCAAGTATAGCTCTATTAATGCTGTAATTGATCTAATCATCTATTTTTAATAAATAAATGCAAATGCTTGACAAACATTGAATCTATAAAAGAGCCCATTCAAGTAAAGGATGCACAATGTTCGCTTCCATTACCTAATTGATTTTCCGTTAGGTAATTCTTGTTGCATTTACTCCTTGTTTCATTCATCCTCCCCAAATTAAAAGATGACCACCCATCATGTTAGGACGTAATCCATACAATATCTCTTGTTTGAGTAATAAACTCTTATTTGGTACTAATATTTATTTGAGATGATATACTACAAATAAATATATTAAAAAGTATACGAGGCGAAACAACGTTAAAATTAGCTCAAAAACTGATTTCAACCTCCTAACCATCAATCATAGGAAGAGCACATTGATAGTCAACAACAACACTCAGCGATGATTTTTTACTACAGAAACTTTCATATTATCGATGGGTGCTCAACCATCGATGGGGCCTCAACACCATTGATGGGCAAGACCACCATTGATGGTAAACATGTAGATTGTAGAATTCTTAAATTTGATCTCAGCCATTTGTCGCTTCTTTTATCTCCAATCTCTACCAAATTTAGGATCCTTTTCCCGCAGTATTGAGGACTTAATATCATTGAGAGAGAGAAAGGGGGAGGGGGGGGAGCAAGGGAGAAGAGTTCTAGGATTTTAATTTGTGAGAGATTTCATTGGAGGATTTGACCCCGGAGCCTCTACGGACTCTTATTCGTCGCACACAACATCTTCTGATCGTTTCAACGAGAATTGTCATTGGATTGATTCTCTATACTGTTCTTCATCGAGCTACACTTATATTCATCGTATGATAGTTTGTTTAACAGAAGGGTTGTATGATCTTCCTGATATTTAGAGTTTTAATTGTTTGTGTTAGTTTTGGTTTGAACTTATTTTTTACGCTATACTCAAGCCCATTTGAATTGAGGGTTGACATTAGATAGAGATAGGTGTTACTCATTGTGGAGAATTAGGTTAAACGGCTAGTTTCGAGTAGATTCCAAGGTGTGATCCTATAGATCTACTGAATCGATGTGATTTAGAACTCTTTGCATAGTAAGAAAGCCTCTTCGCGTGAAGGAAAATTGGACATAGAATTGTTATTCAAACCACTATAAAATCTTGTGTTCCTGGTTGGTTGATATTTGTGCTTGTTTATTGTGGATTGTAGACGATCAAAATATATTTTCATTGAAGATCCAAGAAGTGAATGTCCATAGGCTACACACTTCGAATGGGCCCAAAGCCAAGCCAACAATAAGCTGCAACGAAGGTCACCTGATGATTGAAGCGAACATCACCAAGCAACTCATATCGATTCGATCAAGTCACACACAAGTTGACGCCCCCCTCCCCGCCCCATGCTTCAGATCAAGTCAAAAGACGTCATCAATTGACCAAATCTAGAGTCGAATTTTGAGCTAAATTTGAACTCAAAGGTGAAGTTCGCCAACTAACAAACTTTGCCCACATGGACTAAGTTACCCACGTCCAAAGCAACCTTCGCCCACGACCGAAGCGACATTCACCCACATCTTCAGCGAACTTCGCCCAACCCGCAAAATTCGCCCAAATAGCATTTTCAGAGCTATTTTCGGGGGAATAACCGCTCCCGACTAACTCTTACTTTAATGGTCACTTAATTCACAATTAAGTGGACCATTAACTCTCTTTTAGGTTATAAAAGGAGAGGAAGTCATCTAGACACAAACGAGAAAGACACAAGACATGCGGAGAGAAACACACACACAGAGACATACTGGAGGTATTGTCAAGAGAAGATAGAGCTAGCTTCCAAGCGATCTGATCCTCATCAACAGCAAAAAAACACATCGTCTCAGTCAGTGACTCAACGGAGTATAAGATTGACGCTCCATTGGCACACGGAAAAGAACCCCATGAAAAAAAATTACTTTGTTGCACTATATTTTCTTTTGTTGTAATTTGTGTCAATTACATTCCAAAAGAACCAAAAACACGGATCCCTCTTATTTTTATCTTTTCCACTACATATTATGTGTTTTTGACAAAAAATAGTAGCAACTCTATTCACACACCCCTGCCCTCAGGCGTGCAGCTCAAATCCAAAAAATGATAGTAGAGCCTCGTTACCTATCTTTAAGATTCACAATCTAGAGAGATGATAGTTTAGTTTGACTACTACAACAGTATTTCCTGAGAGACGTAGTTAACCGACCCCCACTTTTTAATGGGATAATTTACACTAATTAGAAAGCACGCATAAAAGTCATTTTGTTGTCCATCGATTTAAATGTTTGGAGTATTGTTGAAACTGGTTGTAGTAAACCTATGACCTTTTATAGCTGAGACCACCATTGTCACTCTTAGAGATAAGTGGTCCTTTTGGTGATTAAAAGTTTTATTCTTTAAACGCAAAAGCTATAAATGCTTTTTATTGTTCTTGAACTGCTTAAAAGTTTAACCGTGTGGCAGATTGTACTACTGTGTGGGAAATTTGAAGTACTTCGAAATTTACACACATAAACTTTACACAAAGAAACTTTACAGGTGAAAGAGGCGAAACTTACAATGTTTGTAAGTATGAGAATTTCAAGATGAAAACCTCGAAGAGTGCTTAATATATGTTCACTCGATTCACGAATATTGTGAACAGACCAAAAGCTTTGGGAAAAGAATATGATAATAAGAACTTGTGAGAAGAATTCTCTGTTCTCTTTCTAGGGATTTGGAACCAACGGTAACGTCTATCGAAGAGTTGCAAAATTTTTTTGCACTAACTCTTGAAAATCTTGTAAGAAATCTTCTAACCTATGAAGCAAAATTAAAAGAGAGGGGATGATTCAGAAGATAACTTAAAGAAGTCGTTAGCCCTGAAAGGCCAAAAAGAATAAATTCCTGACAAAGAAGAAGAAAGAGTCTGGCTCAAGTCCTAAAAATGAAAATAGTCAGGTTGAACTAATTGTGAACGGGTTCAAGTCTTTTCTCAAAACAAAAGATGGACAGAAATATTGGCAGAATAGACCGAATCAATATATAAATAAGGTAAATCAATATCCTTCTAGTGAATCTAAAATTAAACTTATTTGTTATCGTTACAAGAAACCATATCAGTACAAGAACAAATGCCCATTGAACAAGACAGACAAGAAAATGGAGGCCAAAGTTTGAAAGTGACAAATTGGGACATGATAAGTGATGAAAAATCAGAAGCTGGCTCAAACGAGAATGAAAAGAAAGAAAATTTGTGTTATGAGGGAGATACAATACAACTTCAGATTCAGAACAAGGTAAAACACACGACTCCAAAAGTAAGTTCAGAGAACAAGTTATATCCTTCATATAATTAGTTATATTCCAAGTGCAATGAAATGTTGGGACAATTTGAGAAATTTGCTAAAAAAATATGAAGTAACAAAAAGAGTGAATACAAATTTAAGAAAAAAAAAAGAATCTCTTTCC